>NC_073307.1:160727406-160832866 GCF_027595985.1 Sorex araneus | reverse complement strand
CCGGTGATGGACAGGCGTTACTCCTGGTTCTGTACTCAGGAATTACTTCTGGTGGTGTATGGGGGACCATTTGGGATGCTGGGAATCGAACCCGGGCTGGCCACGTGCAAAGAAAAACGCCTTTCCCTCTGTGCTATCGCTCCAGCCCCTGGCTTTCATTTATTTCTTCGGGAAGTTCCACCTCCTTTTCTAATCTACTTGCCCCCATTTACGTCTCGGCAGGTTCCAGGTAACGGATGTCTCAGGCATTTCAGAACATGGATTTGCAGCTAGAAGGCACGGAGTCAAGGGCTGGGTGGTCCTGGGCAGCTCCTCTGACCTTGAAACCCGAGATTGTGCTTAAAACAAAGTGGCTAAAACCATGGCTGCCGGCTGTGCCCAGGGTGGATCCGGGAATGAACGCGCCCGGTTGACGGTCGTAATTATTTGCAGCATTGCTCTGTGGCTTTCTGGGCAGTTTCCAGAGCTTTCGCTTTAACAAACAGGGACAGAAAACTGCTGATCCATTGGGCGTGGCTGCTGGGCTCGGAGTGACTGTGAGTTAGAAGGAGGGGTGAGGTGCTGGGCCCGGAGCGAGCGTGGTCAGAAATGGGAAGGGGGGGAGGGCGGACACGGAGGGTGGGAGTGAGGCAGGGGCAGGGAAGGGGGGAGCTGGAAGTGGAGGGTCCCTGAGGGTTGACCAGCCCTAGGGTGCCCCCATAGAACAGAGTTGCCCAAGGCATACCCCGGACACTCTTCTGAGAGTCGGGGGGTAAAGCGGCCGTTTGAGATAGATTTCTATTTAAAAGTGTCACCGTCCACTCCAGGGCTCACCTCCCTGCTGTTCAGGAAACTGGATCCCATCAAGTGACTCACTTATTCCCGGGGGCCCGGCTGGACCAACCGCAGAGACATCCGTTCCTGGAGAATTAGTCCCTTTTGGTCATGGGCTGTAAATTCTGGGCATTGAATAGATTTTCCACTTCATGGTTTTTTTTTTTCTTTCTTGGATGGGGGACACGCCCAGTTGTACTCAGGAGCTACTCCTGACTCGGTGCTCAGGGGCCCAAGCTGGCTGGGGTTGGACTCCGGGCCTCCCTGCGTACAAAGTCGATGCTTGCTGAGTTGTCTCTTTGGTCCTGATAGTTTCACTTTCTGGTTTTCAAATCACGTTTTGGTCAGTTTATTATTTTATTGTATGTCTTTGTGTATCTATTTGGTTGCTGGGTCACACCTGGCAGTGCCCAGGGCTTACCCCTGGCTCTGAGCTCAGGGATCACTAATGGCGGTGCTTGGGGGACCACAGGAGGTACTGGGGTGCAAACACGGGTTGGGGATGTACCAGGCAGGGGCCAACCCCGCTGTACTATCTCACCAGCCCCCTATATTCCTCCTCCTCCTCCTCCTCCTCCTTCTCCTCCTCCTCTTCCTCCTCCTCCTCCTCTTCCTCCTCCTCCTCCTCTTCCTCCTCCTCCTCCTCTTTCTCCTTCTTCTTCTTCTTCTTCTTCTTCTTCTTCTTCTTCTCCTCCTCCTCCTCCTCCTCCTCCTCCTCCTCCTCCTCCTCCTCCTCCTCCTCCTCCTCCTCTTCTTCTTCTTCTTCTTCTTCTTCTTCTTCTTCTTCTTCTTCTTCTTCTCCTCCTCCTCCTCCTCCTCCTCCTCCTCTTCCTCCTTCTCCTCCTCCTCCTCCTCCTCCTCTTCCTCCTTCTCCTCCTCCTCCTCCTCCTCTTCCTCCTTCTCCTCCTCCTCCTCTTCCTCCTCCTCTCCTCCTCCTTCTCCTCTCCTCCTCCTCCTCCTCCTTCTTCTTTTGGGTCACACCCGGTGATGCTCAGGGGTCACTCCTGGCTCTGCACTCAGAAATTACTCCTGGCGGTGCTTGGTGGTAACCATATGGGATGCCGAGGATCAAACACGTTACGTGGAAGGCAAGCGCCCTCCCTGCTCTCCTTATTGCTCCGGCCCCCATGTTTATTTCTTTATTGTTTGGTTTGGTTTTGGGGCCACATCTGGATGTGCTCAGGGCTTATTTCTGGCTCTGTGCTCAGCGATCACTCATGGCAAGGCTTGGGGAACCATTTGTGGTATCAGGGACCAAACCTGGGTCGGCTGCATGCAAAGCAAGCACGCCTCCCCGCTGTACTATTATTGCTCTGACCCCTATGTGTATTTTCTTTTTCTTTTTGGGTCACACCCGGCCATGCACAGGGGTTACTCCTGGCTCCTGCACTCAGGAATTACTCTCTGTGGTGCTTGGGGGACCCTATGGGATGCTGGGAATCGAACCCGGGTTGGCCGCGTGCAAGGCAAATGCCCTACCTGCTGTGCTATCGCTCCAGCCCCCCCTGTGTATTTTATATCATGCAAAAACCTGAATGATTTCCTTCCTCTCCAAGCTTTTCGAAGTCACCCTCACCGGTCCCTCCCCAAGGAAACCCGCCAGGGCCTGGGGGTCCCCACGCTCTTGGCGAAGGCTTCGGGCTGTGTTTCTCACTCAGGGCTCGGGGGCTAGCTCACTTTTCTGGGGGCACTGGTTCTTCAGCCACTGTGTGGTGGCAGCACCTCGCACGGACACCTCCTGTGCATAGACGCTAAGGCGCCTGCAGGGGAAACCTCCTCTTCTCTCCATGCCTCGGTTTCCCCACCTGCAGCCAGCAGTGGTTAGGATGCCCCAGTCCTGCAAATATTCCTGCTCTGTCACATCTTGGCTGGCGCAGGGGAGAAGATTGCTCGGGCCCCCTTCTCTGCTCTTGTCTGCAGAACTATCTGGGAGGGGGGCGCACTGGGGCTACCGGGGGGGGACCAGATCAGACCCTGCCGGTCCCTCGGCTCCTCTGCAGGCGCCTGTTCTCACCCGGGGAATGAGGGTCCAGGGCTGTCCCCCCGGTTTCTGGAGCTCCCCAAGGGACTTTTCGGCTCTGAGCCCCCCTACCCCCTCGAGGTTCACGACCTCCTCTGACCCCGGGGATCCCCCCAAACGTTGCTGGCACCATCGCGCCCCCCCCCGCCCCCCGGCACCGTTGCTGCCTTCCACATGGGTGGTGGCGGTGGGCTGGGGGGCGCTCGGGGCAGCTGGACCCCTGTTCGGGCTTCGGGCCACATGCTTGTGTTCTGACTTCATTTCTTTTTGCCTGTGAAGTGTTGTGCAAGCCCAGAGGCGCGCCCACGCCCACGCAGAGCCCTGCGCGCCTGCGCGCGCATTCCAGCGCCCCGCCCGTGCACTGGAGCCGCTTCCTGCGGGCCCTGGGGTCGCCTCCTGGCTCGTTTTCCTTTTCCTGTTTTGGGGGGTGTGGTGGGGGTCCACCTGGCGGTGCTCAGGGCTTACTCCTAGCGCTGTGCTCAGGGATCCCTCCTGGAGAGCTTGGGTGACCCTAGGGGATAGCTGGGAGTCGAACCCGAGTTGGCCGTGTGCAGCGCAAAGCCCTTCCCGCTGTACCGTCTCTCCGGTGCCAGCGCCTGGCCGTTGGGGGTGGCAGGGTGGGGTGGGGGGCAGTCTCCAGGGTCACCGGAGGAGATCCAGGCCCTGGATTGCCTTGGATTTAGCATTGGCAGCCTGTGGCCGGGGACACGATTCTCTGTGTACAGGGGACAAGGGGCCCCTGGTCCCCCTTCCAGGTCAGGGCCTGGCCCCCTTCCTCAGTGGGCCCAGCAGGCCAGGGCACTCCCAGTTAGCCGGGTCCTTGACAAATGCAGATTCCTGGCTCCTCTCTCTGAGAGTTTAGGAATTCACCTTGATTTATTTTTATCTGTTGCTATTTTTTGGATTTTGGCTCACGCCGGGCAGCGTTGGCGGCAGGGCGGGGTGTCCCTTGGCAGTGCATGGCAGACCAAGGGTGCTGGGGACAGAAGCGGGGCTCCAGCGCGTGAGGCCCGAGGGCCCTGCCGCACCGGCTCTCTGGCCCCAGGACCTCTTCGCCTCTCAGTAGCATCCTCTTGGGCCTGAGCCACAGTCCAGCGGGCGGGAGCGCCCCCGCTGCACGCCACCTCCGCAGGCTCCATCCCCCGCCTCCCAGAGGGTCCCCGGAGCCTCACCAGGAGGGATTCCTGAGTGCAGAGCCGGGAGTCACCCTCGAGCGTTGCTGGGTGTGACCCTCCCAAATTAAAAATATACGTATATAAAAAATAAAGACACTCCCCAGCCCTGCCCAACTGAGGGGCACAGATGGTTGTGGTCCCACCCTGGCCCCACGCTGGGAGGGGTGCGGGGATGGATGATGGTGGTGGAGGGGCAGGGGTAGAGGCAGTTCCGGCCCTTGAAGAGATTCAGCACCACGGGGCAGGGATGGACCCACCACTCCAGGGGTCTGTGAGCTGCGCAGGGCTGGGGGTCGGGGCAGGGTGCCTGTGGTTCCCCGAACACCACCAGTGTCCCAACTACCCCTTGGCCAAAGAAAACAAGATAGGGGCTAGAGCGATAGTACGGTGGGTAGGGCATTTGCTCTGCACGTGGCCAACCCGGGTTCGATTCCCAGCATCCCATACGGTCCCCCCGAGCACTCCCACGAGGAACCCCTGAGCATCGCCGGGTGTGACCCAAAAACCAAAACAAACAAACAAAAAAGGAAAACTAGATAAAATAGTCTCCTGAAGTGCCACGTGACACTGCTGGTCCTCTGGGAAATGCACGTGTATGGGTGAGAAGGGCCACCGGTAGCCACATCTGGCTTTGTTCAGTGCCACTGACCAGCCCGAGGTCCTGGCTGATTGACGGCTGGATTGGAGCCCGAGGAATCTCACCTCCTGGCTAGGGGCTTAGGCGCGAGAGGCACGCGCATGCGCGTCTGCCCCCAGCCCCACTGGCCTGAGGGTGTCATCACCATTTCTTCTTGTAAAACTTGCGAAACACCCTTTGCCTCCTGGGGATCCCAAGGAGGAGCCCAGCTGCAGAGTCAGAGGTGTGGAAGTCACCTGTCTCCTTAATCTTTGTCACCCGACAGCTGACAGCCACCACCCATGCCTGGGAAGGCTGAGACCCAGAGAACGAGGGAGGCGAGCAGGACCCAGAAGGCTCTGATGAGGGGGTTACGCCCCCCAGTTACCGCAACAGAAAGCGCCAGGACCTCGGCAGCCCCTCCCAGCACCCCAATGCCCAGACAAAGACGGAGCCAGGCTCCGACTTCCTATGTCAGTTCCTGCTTATTTCCTACCGGATGTTCTTCCCAGCCTCAGTTTCCTCCTTGCTGAAAATGGGGAAATCCAGGTCATGTACCTTTTGGTGCTATAATAAGGGAAAGATTGCGTGATATTCCGGGACGTTATCTGTCACTGGGATTGCTCTTTTCGGCATGGTCTTTGAGACTCGCCAGGCCGGCGTCTTCCGAGTACTGTAATAACTGAGTTTACTTGAGGGGGTCCTGGGGGCACTGGTAGAGGGCAGAGGGCTCTTCAGTGATGTGTGTGGGGTTGCAATGATGTATACGTGAAAAGTATAGTTAATAATGTATATCCTGGTATTTTGAAATGGTAACATTAAAAAAAAATCTTAGGGGCCGGAGCGATAGTACAGCGGGTAGGGCGTTTGCCTTGCCCGTGGCCGACCCGGGTTCGATCCCCGGCATCCCATATGGTCCCCCAAGCACCGCCACGAGTAATTCCTGAGTGCAAAGCCAGGAGTAACCCCTGAGCATCGCTGGGTGTGACCCAAAAAGCAAAAAAAAAAAAAAAAATCTTAATATTCTTGTTATTTTATACTCTTTGTTTTTGTTTTTGTTTTTGGGTCACACCCAGCGATGCGCAGGGGTTACTCCTGGCTCTTCACTCAGGAATTACTCCTGGCGGTGCTCAGGGGACCATATGGGATGCTGGGATTAGAACCTGGGTCGGCCGCGTGCAAGGCAAACGCCCTCCCCGCTGTGCTATATCGCTCCAGCCCCTGTTATTTTATACTCTTAATATTTTTATTCATGATCTCACTCCCCAGGAATGTTTATGTAGACACTGATTTACAAAGTAGTTCCTAATAGAGTTGTTTAAGGCATAAAACATTGCAACATCAACCCCACCACTAATGTCCACATGCT
Organism: Sorex araneus; assembly: GCF_027595985.1. Taxonomy (NCBI): domain Eukaryota; kingdom Metazoa; phylum Chordata; class Mammalia; order Eulipotyphla; family Soricidae; genus Sorex; species Sorex araneus. The sequence goes on along the minus strand of NC_073307.1, from coordinate 160,826,873 downwards.
TCCCTCCCAATCTGCAGCCTAGCTCCTTGGCAGCTATAGAACAAATTTATCTCATAGTACTTGGTCCAATAAAACTTAAAGAAATGGAAAATCGAGCTATCAGAAAATAAATCAGCGAAAGTCAATTTGTGATGATTAATTTCCGTATTAACCTTTCTCAACCTAGGAGGGGCAGCCGTAGGCACCATTAGTGAGGCCGTACTCAGTGCCACGAGACGGTGTTTCTCCTGTCCTTTTTTTTTTTTTTTTTTTTTTTTTTTTTTTTTTTTTTTTTGCTTTTTGGGTCACACCTGGCGATGCACAGGGGTTACTCCTGGCTCTGCACTCAGGAATCACCCCTGGCCGTGCTCAGGGGACCATATGGGATGCTGGGATTCGAACCCGGGTCGGCCGCGTGCAAGGCAAACGCCCTACCCGCTGTGCTATCGCTCCAGCCCCTCTCCTGTCCTTTAAAGAAGCGCTTTTAACGCTTCTTGCAAAACTGGTTTCAAGACTATAAATTCCCTAAGCTGTGGCCTGTCCATGAAGCTCTGTACAGTTCCTTCAAATCTGAATAATAATCTAGCTGAATAGAGTATTCTTTTTTTTTTTTTTTTTTTGCTTTTTGGGTCACACCTGGCAATGCACAGGGATCATTCCTGGCTCATGCACTCAGGAATTACTCCTGGCGGTGCTCAGGGGACCATATGGGATGCTGGGATTCGAACCCGGGTCGGCCGCGTGCAAGGCAAACGCCCTACCCGCTGTGCTATCACTCCAGCCCCTGAATAGAGTATTCTTGGCGAGATGTTCATTTTGTTCCATTTTGGTACTATATGCTTCCATATTCTTCTGGCTTGTAGACTCTCATCTGATAGATCTGCTGTGCATATTATGGACCTTCCTCTGTACATAAGTTTCTTTTGGGATCTTACTGCATTCAATATTCTCTATCTTTGGATTCTGTTTACTTTGGGTGCAACGTGTCTTGGATTTCTCCTGTAGCACTGACACACTATCATCCCGTTGTTCGTCGATTTGCTCGAGCGGGTACCAGTAATGTCTCCACTGTGAGACATGTTGTTACTGTTCTTGGCATATTGAATACACCACGGATAGTTTGCCAGGCCTGCTGTGTGGGCAGGATACTCGGTAGCTGGCCAGGCTCTCCGAGAGGGATGGAGGAATTGAACCCAGGTTGGCCGAGTGCAAGGCAAACGCCCTACCCACTGTGCTATCACTCCAGTCCGGATTTCTCCTAATCAGATCTATTTTTGCTGGGACCCTTCAGGCCTCGTGGATCTCAGTGTCTGTAATCCTTAGCTCTGAGAAGTTCTTATCAATGATTTTTTTTTCTTTTTGGGTCACACCCAGCAATTCTCAGGGGTTGCTCCAGGCTCTGCACTCAGGAATTACTCCTGATAATACTTGGGGAATCATATGGGATGCTGGGGATTGAACCCGGGTCGGCCACGTGCAAGGCAAACACCCTACCCGCTGTGCTATCGCTCTGGCCCCTTATCAATGATTTTAAAGCTACTTTATCACATTTGTTTTCCTGTTCTCTAGGGACTCCGATGATTCTTCTGTTGTTCCTTTTGAACTCTTCCCATAGTTCTCCGATACGTTGTTCATTTCATTTTGGACTATTTTCCACCTTCTGCTGTTTCCTAGCCATTTCCTCCTCATCTTTTGCTCAGCTTCTGTTATTCTGCTGTTCAAAGCTTCTCTTGACTTTTTATTTTGGTTGTTGTTTGTTTTTTTGTTTTGTTTTGTTTTGGGGTCATACTGGGTGTTGCTCAGGGCCTATTCCGGCTCTACAATCAGATATTAGTCCTGGCTGTGCTTGGGGACCATAGGGGACACCGGGGGTCTAATCCAGGTCGGCTGTGTGCAAGGCAGCTGCCCAACCCTCTGTACCATCTCTCTGGCCGCTCTATCACCTACCACGTTCTTCATTCCTGTCGTTTCTGACAGTGGTAGTCTTTTGAATTTCACATTTCCTTGTGCTTTGCTGACTGCCTGTGCTCTCATTTCTGTGAGCTCATTGAACATCCTCATCAGAGTGTCGCTAAAGAATGTCTGGGGCCAGAGCGATAGCACAGTGGGGAGGGCGTTTGCCTTGCATGCGGCCGACCCGGGTTTGATCCCCGGCATCCCATATGGTCCCCCGAGCACCACCAGGAGTGTTTCCTGAGTGCAAATCCAGGAGTAACGCCTGAACATCGCTGGTTGTGACCCCCCAAAAAAAGGAAAAAAAAAGACTGAAGATTTGCTGGTGCTGTTTTTGTCTTCAGTGATACAGTTTTCATTCATTGAGCTTGGTGGGCTTTGACGAAAGTGTTTCCCCTTTGGTTTTCAAGTGTTCTTGGACTAGGGCTAATTCTTTGTAGTTAAACCTCCTGGAAGATGCTGCGGGGGGTGGGGTGGGGAGGGCGTTAAGCTGGAGTTTGCTCTCGGTCTTCTCCTGTCCTTAAAGAATGACAGGAGGAATGACTGTGAGCATGTTACGTAATGTGCTGGGTTGATCTGTTGCATGGCTGAGCGCCTCAGGAGCTGTGGCGTGGGCCCTTCGTACGGCGCAGGGTGGGTGTGGAGGCTTCGGGGTCCCCCTCGGGAGGGAGAGGCTCTGCCTGCCCTTTGGAATAAGCCCAGCGATGTCAGCTGGAGGCAGAGTGGCAGCTGGCCAGGCAGGAGCTGTGCTAAATTCCTAATTGTAATATTCCTAACGCTCTGAGGACTGGAGAGGTAGTACGGCAGGTAGGGGCGCTTGCCTTGCATGTGACTGACCAGGATCGGTCCCTGAGCACAGAGTCAGGAGCAAACCCTGAACATTAGCAGGGGTGGCTTAAGCACCCTCTCTAGCTCCCCAATAATATCTTTTTTTTTTTTTTTTTTTTGCTTTTTGGGTCACACCCGGCGATGCACAGGGGTTACTCCTGGCTCTTGCACTCAGGAATCACTCCTGGTGGTGCTCGGAGGACCCTATGGGATGCTGGGAATCAAACCCGGGTCAGCCGCGTGCAAGGCAAACGCCCTACCCGCTGTGCTATGGCTCCAGCCCCTCCCCAATAATATTTTGCTAATTGATGCAGGCCCTGAAGTTGTGTAGCCCGAGAGTGAGATGGATGCTTTGGAGCCAGAGGCTTGTTTTCCCGGAAAGAATGCGTGCACAGCAGTTCCCAGGAGCGTACCTTGGGTGAGGGACTGGGGTTAGGGGACCCCGGAAGGGACAACGAGGGTCTGATCTTGGTGCCTCTCTGGCCTGACTCTGCCCCGGGCTTGGGCCCTCGCCCACATCTGCTTTGGATCTTCCCTACCCTGCGCTCCCACCCAGCCCTTCACTCTGTAGTTTCGGTGAAAAGCTGAGGACCATCTTGCATGTGGAAGTAACATCATGAGTGACTGGAGCGATAGCACAGTGTGGAGGGCATTTGCCTTGCGCGTGGCCGACCAAGGTTCGATTCCCAGCATCCCATATGGTCCCCTGAGCACCACCGGAAGTAATTCCTGAGTGCAGAACCAGGAGTCACCCCTGAGCATCGCTGGGTGTGACCCAAAAAGGAAAAAAAAATTAAGTAACATCATGAACCCTGAGTAGTTGTTTTTTTCTGGAATAATTTCTTTTGGGGGGAGTGAGGGGCTACACTCAGCTTTTTTTTTTCTTTTTGGGTCACACCTGGCTATGCATGGGGGTTACTCCTGGCTCTGCAATCAGGAATTACTCCTGGCGGTGCTCAGGGGACCATATGGGATGCTGGGAATCGAACCTGGGTCGGTCGCGTGCAAGGCAAATGCCCTACCTGCTGTGCTATCGCTCCAGCCCCCCCCCCCACTTTTTTTTTAAGTGAAAAAGATTTTATTTGGAGGTTTTGAAAGGAAGGAGGAGGAGAAAGTGGGAGAGAGTGGAGAGTAACATGCTCAAGAGAGAACGTGGGTTTCTCCAAGGGCAGAGAGAGCCTCTACACATCCCAGCATTAGACAGGAAAGCATGACGGTCCACATCTCAAGAGGGGAGATGCGGGCGACACGCGTGCTCAAGCACCACATGTGCTCGGCCACCTGGACGCAAGCAGCACGTGGATGATCACCGGGCAGCATATGCGCCTTCACTCAGCTGTACTCAGGGCTTACCCTGGCTCTGTGCTCAGGGATCACCCCTGGTGGGGCTCGGGGGACTGTATGTGGGGAGCTGAGGACTGAACCCGGGTTGGCAGAGTGCGAGGCGAGTGCCCTCTGCCTGGAGTCTTGACCCAGGCTCTCTACCAGCCTTCCTGGTGCTCATGCCAGTCCTTGAGCTGGCAGTGCTAGGAGACCGTGCACCGTTGGGGACGGAAGTGGGGGCTCACCTGTGCTATGCCTGCATCCCCACGGGGGGGGGGGGCAACTCCCCCTGCCCCGTTTGCTGCTGTTTCTGTCCTCATTGCTGTGTTCTGTTTCAGAGAACAAAACCTGCCTGGCGATGGGTGGCACCTTTGTGTGTGCAACCAAACTGGCTGGCAGGAGTGAGCCGGGGGAATCCACCATCCCTGCCAACATGAGCAGATGCACAGGGCACCGAGTCTGTGCCAGCTCGTTCCCTGCTGGGTGCTGGGCCCTGTCAAGCCCACGTGTCGGGCATCTGTCCCCACCTGGTGTCACTCCACGCTGGCTTCTCTGAGCTGCTCCCTAGCTTCAGCCCCCAGAGGTGGCAGGATGGGGATGCGGGTAGGAACCAAATGCCAGAGTTGTGTGGGAGTCTCCAGCCCCGCTAGACATGGAGGGAGAGGACAGGTGGGAAAGTACTGGGGGTGGGGCCTCTGCCTTGCACGTGGCCGACCTGGGTTCGATCCCCGCATCCCATAGGGTCCTCTGAGCACTTCCAGGGGGTGATTCCTGAGTGCAGAGCCAGGAATAACCCTTGAATATCACCAGGTGTGATATTCAGGTCTGCAAATCTGCAATTCCTCAAGAATGTATTTGGGGCTAGGAGAGGGGGCTGCAGTGATAGTACGGCGGGGAGGGCGTTTGCCTTGCATGCAGCCGATCCAGGTTCGATTCCCAGCATCCCGTATGGTTCCCTGAGCACTGCCAGGAGTAATTCCTGAGTGCAGAGGCAGGAGTAACCCTTGTGCGTTGCTGGGTGTGACCCAAAAAGGAAAACAAAAGAATATATTTGAGGGGCCAGAGCGACAGTACAGCAGGTAAGTTATTTGCTTAGCATGCAGCTGACCCGGGTTTGAGCCTTGGCACTCCATACGGTCCCCTGAGTCTACCAGGAGTGATTCCTGAGCACAGAGTCTGTAGTAAGGCCTGAAAATTGCCTCCACACTCCCCCCACTTTGAAACTTAGAGACTCACAGGATGTGGCAATCTTGCCCTCTTGGGAAGTGGGGGCCGGATGCCATTTCTGACCCAGCGGGACCCTATATATGACTCACCCAGCAGCTGCCAGCCACTCTCGCTACTCTAAATGCCACCGCTCAGCTGAACCTGCAAATCCCCAGAATCCTGAGCGTGGTGGCGGCTGGGGGTTCTCTTCACTGGCTTTGGTGTACGTGGGGGGTATTTTGAACTCACACTTTCTAAAAGGAAACTCTCAAAGCGACGAGCCTCCTCCATCCCTCATCTCAGCACTTGGTAGGTGCCACTTTCCTTGGTGTCCAAGCTAAAGCCCAGTGCCACCGTGGGGGAGGACACAGACGAGATACATCACCCCCCTCGTCTGCATCTGCCCAGTCACACTCCTACTGGCTCCTGACACAGCCCTGGCCACCTTCCAGGAACAAGAATTTGATCACTGGGGGCTGGAGTGATAGCACAGCGGGGAGGGCGTTTGCCTTGCACGTGGCCGACCCGGGTTCAAATCCCAGCATCCCATATGGTCCCTTGAGCACCGCCAGGGGTGATTCCTGAGTGCATGAGCCAGGAGTAACTCCTGTGCATCGCCAGGTGTGACCCAAAAAGCAAAAAAAAAAAAAAAAAAAAAAAAAAGAATTTGATCACTGAACCTCTGGCTGGTCGAGCTCCAAGTTGAGCACTTCACATGATCACCGCCGTCTTCCCGAGACTTGCAGGTTCAAGCCCACTCTCGCCTCACCTGTGCTGTCCCCGCCCCCTCGCTGGCTGCTTCTAGCCTCACCGCCGTCTGCTCCTGTGTGGTCCTCACCCCCCCCCCCACCATCTTTCTTCCCTGTGTGGGGACCCGTGGCTCCCCGTCGTCCCCTCTGTTTGGAACGTTCTGTCCTGCTTTTGCATGACTAACTCTTCATCTTTCAAACTTCAACCGAAATGTTTCCTCTCTGGCCATTGCCCGCACACAATGGGGTTCACATCCTTTTTTCAACGTCCTCTTTTTTTTTTTTGGTGGGAGAAGGGGGGTTTGGGGCTACACCTGGTGATGCTGAGTTTATTCCTGGCTCTCAACTCAGGAATCACTCCTGCCGGGGCTTCTGGGTGTGCTTTGGTATCCAGCCATGGTTGGCTGTGTGCAGTCACCTTACCCCTTCACTATCTCTCTGACTCTCAACACTCTTTATTTTATTTTATTTTATTTTATTTTATTTTATTTATTATTATTATTATTATTTTTAGGTCACACCCGGCAATGCACAGGGGTTACTCCTGACTCTGCACTCAGGAATTACCCCTGGCGCTGCTCAGGGGACCATATGGGATGCTGGGAATCGAACCTCAGTCGGTCGCGTGCAAGGCAAACGCCCTACCCGCTGTGCTGTCGCTCCAGCCCCTCTTTATTTTATTTTAATTTTTTAAAATTTTGGCCACACATGGTGATGCTCAGGGGTTACTCCTGGGTCTGTGCTCAGGGATCACTCCTGGTGGTACTCAGGGTGAGGGGACTATATGGGATGCTGGGGATCGAACCCAGGTCGACTGTGTTCAAGGCAAGCACCCTACTACTTGGGTCCTCAATATTCTTTATTATCAAAATACTTTTTCCCTTTACAGTTGGTGCTGCTGTGATGGCCAAAGGACCCCACGCGTGCCCATGTGCATATCCGGGCCGCCCACATTACTGGCAGTGCTTGCACACACGCATGTCCCCGGGTCACAGTCACCTTACCTGGGGTGTGTCTTGCACAACCTCAGCACTGTATTCTGGTGGTCGAAGTGGCTGGGCTGCTCACACCCGTGCCCACGGCGGGTGGTAGCTCTGCTCTGCCCGTCTCTTTTTTTTTTTTTATTTTTTGCTTTTTGGGTCACACCCAGTGATGCTCAGGGGTTACTCCTGGCTCTGCACTCAGGAATTACTCCTGGCAGTACTTGGGGGACCATATGGGATGCCGGGGATCGAACCCAGGTCGGCCGCGTGCAAGGCAAACACCCTACCCGCTGTGCTATCACTCCGGCCCCTCTGCCCATCTCTTATTGGGGTATTCCCTGGCTAGTCCACCCGAGTTGTGTGGGTGGCCACACAGCGCATGTGGGGGTGCAGGGCAGCTAACTCCAGGCCTCATGCTTGCAAGGCAGGTGGTCCTCGGAGCGCCCAGCATCCACGGGAGCCAGCCGTCCGTCTCAGAGCGGCTGAGTCAGTGTCATTTGTTGGGCTCACTGGTCATCGTGCCCCCACCAGAAGTTGGACGAGGTGTTTGCTGAGTGCAGGAGCAGGGGCAGTCCTGGAGAGTCCAGCGGGCCAGGAGAAAGCTGGTACCTAGGGGCCTATCGGGTGGGATCAAGGAGCAGGAAGTAAGAAAGGACGGACACATCGGATGGCAGTGTTCAGTGACCCCATGCAGTGGTGATGTGGACAGGCAGGATTTTCTCCCAGTGGCCGTGACCAGAGCTCTGGGAAGTGTTGGTTTGTGCCAACATTCCACCAAAACGACACATCCGGACCCTTGAGACAGTCCACGAGTAAAGGGTCTGGCCTTGCATGGGGCTGGCTGGTTCCGGTTCGATTCCCGGCACACAAAGTCCCCTGAGTACCCCCGGGTCTGGCCCCAACCTGACCCCCTGCTGCACTGCACCTCCCCAAAGTCCCATGTCCACAAGCTCGGGTTCCCAGGAAGTGGGGAGCAGGGCGGGGACTGGCATACCTGCACCTTTCCCTCTGCTGGGTGGTGAGGCCCCCCCCCCCCGCCCCCGGCAGCTGGCCAGGAAGGACAACTGGCCTGCCTTCTCGCCAGGGCCTTGCCTTTCTGGCGGAAACCAGCATCGCTTTCCTGTCCTTGGACAGCGTTGGGGTTCTGCCAGCTGAGGAGAAGGCGACTGGCTCTGAGCAAGTGGCACCACCCGCCGGCTGCACAGCTGATGAGGAGGAGCCTCAAGGTGGTGGTGGGGGAACTGAGGCAGGAGGCTGATTGTTTGGGGGGGGGGCGTGTCCTAAGATACACAGTGGCAGCGGACTCTGGCCCTGGGGATACTCACCGGCCTTTGGGAAGGAGAAGTTCTGGACGTGCAGGGCTGGACAGTCTCTGGGCACTCATGGGGTCTGCCTGGGCTGGGGGCAGATGTAAAGGGGCTCACAGGCGGCTTGAAAGAAGAGGTGGGGGGGGCTGGAGCGATAGCACAGTGAGGAAGGTGTTTGCCTTGCACGCGGCCGACCCGGGTTCGATTCCCAGCATCCTCATTGGGTCCCCCAAGCACCGCCGGGAGTAATTCCTGAGTGCATTGCCGGGTGTGACCCCCCACAAAAAAAATAAGAAAAAAAAAAGAAAGAAGAGGCCGGAGTGAGAGAAGGTTGGGGGGGGGGGTTCCATGCAAAATGCAACCTTTGGTTTCCTGAGAGAGGCAGAGTGTGTGGTGCAAGGGCTCGAGGAAGGCTGTGGTGGGAGCAGGTTTGGAGGCTGCTATGGGGGTCCCGGATACCCCTGAGGCCGGAGGTCGGAGGACAAAGCTGCCTCACTCGGTCCTCTACGGCCCTGACCTTCCCCTTCATTGTAACACTCTTATTTACAATGTGTGTTTTTTTTTTTTACAAATTCACAAGGGGGGCGGTCTTCGAGGACTCTGCAAAGGAGTCCTGAGCCCCCTCGGGTGTCACTCGGGCTAATCCAGCCGGCGGCTCTCTGCTCGGCCCCAGCCGGCTCGGGGTCCTGCTTTCACATCGCCCCCGGACACACCCGGGAACGCCGCGGCCCATCTGTGTGGTGTGCTCAGGGCACGGGCCAAGAGCAAAGCCTGACTCGGGGGTTTTCCTGCTCCGAGGGACGAGGGACGAGGGACAGCGAGGAGGCTCCCGGAGCCCAAGGTCAGGGGCACACTGTCAGGTGACGCAAGCCAGAGCTCGCGGTCCCCGGGAATGGGGCTGGGAGCTGCCAGATACTGCAGCTGGCTGGGAGGGGCAGCGGGGGGGAGGAGGGGAGCTCAGGCTGGGCCCAGAGGGCCTGGATTCCAGACCAAGGTCTGCCCCCCTCGAGGTGGGAGGTCACTGTCCCCCCCAGCCTCCACCCACCACAGTCCTGTGATCTCGGCAGAGGCCAGGCTGTGGTCTCTGATCTCCCTGTCCTTGCTGTCAGTTATACAATGTCCCTTCTCTCTAGAGAGACCCTGGAATGCCTCAGCCCCCCCTCACACCCCCCACCCCGTGCCCTGCCCCGGTCCCACCCCAACCCCCCCTACACACACCCCTCCCGGCAGTGTGACCCAGCCCCCCCAGCCCGCAGCCCTGGAGCCAGGACAGAGGGTTTTTCTTCACTGCCAACCCCCCTTTCCCCCCCCCCCCCCCCCCCGTCCCTTACTCCTGGCACCTTTGGCCCTTTGTTTTGGGAAACGAGGGCGCGGGGCCCAGCGAGTAAGATCGGGAGCCAAAGCTTTCTCCTCTATTTATGCAGATGGTAGCTATGGACGCAGCGAAAAGCAAACAGAAGTCGGACTAGATATACGAGCTCCGCCGTGTGCCACGTTTAAAGCGCGTGTCTAACTTACGTAGGAGGCTGCAGATGCATCATGTCCAAATGAATCATAACCCTGACGGGTGTTAGAGGGGGGGCCGGGACGGGAGGGAGGTCTGGGGGGGTGGGAAAGTGCGATTTGGAGAAAACGTTCTTGATGGGGATGTTGGTAGGATGGGACGCCGGCCCCTCGCGTGCGTTTCCGATCACATTGATGGCACCTTGTCTCAGGGGACCTGCCTGCCTGAAGGGGGTCTCTCCCTCTCCCTCTCCCCTGCATAGGGCTGGAGGGGGTTGGGGGCCCGAGATGGGTGGGTGGGTGAGGGAGGGGGGGGGACTTGGCCTGACTGGCTTCTACAAGCCCCATGAGTTGAGGTGTGAGGGCTGCTGACGGGAAGAGGCAGGGCCAGCTGGTTCCTTCCACGCTGCCCCTCTGAGCTGGACTGAGCCTGGGTAATAGGACTTTTCCTCAGTTCTTCCTCCTCCAGGGTGGCTCCGGGGCTTGGCTAAGCTTGCGCCTGCGGAGTTTCTCGCGAGTGCCAGATGGCAGCCTCCGTCCCAAGACAGCGCCTGCTGTGGGCTCATGTTGGTGCTGGAAGCCCCAGCCGGGTCCGTGTCGTCTCTGCCTTCCAGGAACCAGCACGTCGCTGGAGAGAGGAAAAGAGGGGCGGGGGGCGGTGAGGAGGAGAGAGGAGCAAGGCCCCCCGTGGCCAGCTGCTGGGTGGGGCACCATGGGCCTGCATGTGCTCTGCAGCTGGCGTGCGTGTGTGTGTGTGTGTGTGTGTGTGTGTGTGTGTGTGTGTAGGAATCTGGTATTCATTGTGTGGCTGTTCGTGATTTCCTTCTGCTTTCCAGATCCTCTTCTGAGGGAGAACAATGCCCCGGATTGGGCCCAGGCTTCCTCCCTGGGCCCCGCCCGGCGGGGGGGTGGCAGTGGGGTGTGCACGCCCCGGGAGCCCACAATGCTGAGGTCTGTGGCCTTTCGTTCTGTCCTGTCGTCCCTCCTCTGTCACGGCAGGGCTTGGTGGCTGGGTTGGGTCCCAGGCAGTTATCTGAAAGCTGGTTTATTCGGGCTTTGTTCTCACAGGGTCGGGGATGGACCCCAATACCTCACACAGGCGACAGTCTCCAATTGAACCGCAGCCCAGGTCCCCTGGGCCCAGCCTGTCATATCTCAGGGGTCCTCGGTGGGTGTCCGGGCTTCATTGGGTATAATCATTCACCATAATAACAAAAATGATGATCATCAGGTTTAGGGTATTTTTGGGTCACACCCGGCGATGCTCAGGGGTTACTCCAGGCTCTGCACTCAGGAATGACTCCTGGCGGTGCTTGGGGGGGCCCTATGGGATGCCGGGGATCGAACCCAGGTCAGATATGTGCAAGGCCAGCTCCCTCCCCACTGCACTATTATTCCGGCACCATGATTATTATTTTTGACCTCACTGACTCGGTCCTCAGGGGTCACTTCTAGCTGTGACCATTCGGTGCTGGAGATCACGTGCAAAGCTTGTGTTCCAGCCCATTGACAGCTCCCTGACTCCAGAGTATTATTATTATTACTATTATTATTATCATTGTTATTAATTTTGAGCCACACCCAGCGGTGCTCAGGACTTACTCCTGGCTCTGTGCTCAGGGATCACACCTGGCAGGGCTCAGGGGACTCCCAGGTGGAAACGGGATTGATCCAGGGTTGGCCACGTGCAAAGTGAGCGCCATGCCCACGGTTCTGTCTCTTGGCCCCAGAATTGCTTTCAAACCTGCCCTGTGGGGCTGGAGCGATAACATAGCGGGTAGGGTAGGACATTTGCCTTGCATGGGCCAACCCAGGTTCGATTCCCAGCATCCCATATGGTACCCAGAGCACCACCAGGAGTAATTCCTGAGTGCAGAGCCAGGAGTAACCCCTGAGCATCGCCGGGTGTTTAACCCCAGAAGCAAAACAAGCAAACAAACAAATAAAAAAAACCTGCCCTGTGTCCCAGGCAAGCACCATCTCTTCTATCGCCGAGGGTTCTTCTGACACGGGGTGGGGCAGAGGGGGCTGCAGAATCCACAGGACCCCGGGGGGCTGAGGGTTTGTTCCCAAAGTTGCTTCCTGTCACGGTGTTCCCAGCAGGAGGGGACAGAGGCGGGGCCTTGGGTGCCTGGACCCCTGACCATGTCTAACATAGACCAGAACCTGGGAGAACCGTCCCCAGCCCTCCGCTGAGGCTGTGGCGGGGGTCAGGACTGACTTCTCCAGCCAGCGGCTTGTAAGACCATCTGGGGCAGGAGGCCCAGGACCGTGTCCAAGGAATGGGGTGGCGCTTCCTCATTCCTTTCTCTCTTCGTACTTGACCTTGTGCTTGCAGATTTCAGTCCATGGCTCAGCCTTTCCCAGTTTCTCTTTCCTCATCAGAAGCCAGAGAAGAGACTCCTCTGGCCGATGCCCCAAGCCAGCTAAAGGCGTGGAGAAGGACGAGGGGCTCCTGGCCGTGACCTTCACGTTGCCGGTGTCTCTCCGAGCCGGGAGACCGGGGCTGGGGTGGTCAGTTCTTGAGACCCGAGTGGCCAGGCCCGGCCATGGGCGGGCTCCTCGACGCTAAGCCCCTCACGGGCCATGGTCCGAGTGGCGGCCCCATCCGCGTGCCAGCTGTGCGCTATTGGCTGGACACTTTTCCTGAAATAGATCGTATTTTCAAAACCTCCCGTTTAATTAAAAAGAAACCATCAGGCCATTACCAGAACCGAAAGCTGGCATTCTGCTCAGCGGCATGGAGGCAAGGCCGGAGCTGTCCCGCTGCCAGGCCTGGACGCTGGTGTCCGGAGCTCCCCGGGGGGCTGTGTGTGTGTGTGTGTGTATGTGTGTGTGTGTGTGTGTGTGTGTCGGGGGGGTCCTCTACATGTGCTTGGATGGCGGGACACTGATGAGCTGGGTGTTTACCACAAGTAAGGAGTAGGGGGGCTGGGTGCTAGTTTGAGAGCCGTGTAAGGGGCTCCCAACACAGCTACCCGTCTCTCGTGCTTGCCGAGGGTCCTGGGTCTCTAATTAGCACCTTCAGCTTGGGGGAATGACCAGCTCCGGCCGGGGAATGGGTAAGAGGTGGCCCCCGAGCTCAGGGTTTTTTTTTTTTTTTTTTTGCTTTTTGGGTCACACCCAGCGATGCTCAGGGGTTACTCCTGGCTTTGCACTCAGGAATTACTCCTGGCGGTGCTTGGGGGACCATATGGGATGCCGGGGATCGAACCCGGGTCGGCCGCGTGCAAGGCAAACGCCCTACCCGCTGTGCTATCGCTCCGGCCCCCGAGCTCAGGGTTTTGAGCCCCACCGCTTCCCTTCCCGTGGGGCTGTGAATGGGCTTCATTCACCCCCCTTGGGGTCCCCAGGGAAGATGTCCTCCTTCTCCCTTGCAGCTGTATGGTAAGAATCCGGTCTATAACACGTGGAGCGTACCAAGTATAGGTTCTCTCCGAGAGGGCGCCACACCCGGTGATGATCCTGGGTGACCCCTGGTGGTGTTTGGGGGAACCCTAGGCGGTGCCTGGGTTCAAATCAGGCTGAGCAAGAGCCTTATCCCCTCTATTATCTCCCATGTCCCAAAGCATACGTTAATTCGGGCTGGGGGATGGCTCGGAGGGTGGGGCACAGGCTTGGCCCGTGAAAGCTCAGGGTTGGGTCCCCTGCACAAGACTTTTGGTTGAGAGTAGGCCAGCAGGGGGGCTGGAGAGATAGCACAGCAGGGAGGGCGCTTGCTTGTCTTACATGTGGCCAACCTGGGTTTGATCCCTGGCACCCCATTGGGTCCCCTGAGCCCTCCAGCAGTGATCTCTGAGTGAGGAACCAGGAGTTAGCCCTGAGCCGCACCAGATTGTGCCCCCAAACAATAACAGAGGAGGCTAGAGGTCCTTAAGTTTTCCGCAGTCAGACGTTCCCAGGGGGTACCCTCGACAAGGCAGAGGAGAGCCTTGTCCGTGTGAGGTCCCGATTTGATCCCCTCCCTGAGCATGACCCCCTCCCTGAGCATGACCCCCTCCCTGAGCACTGAACCCAGGGGCACACATCCCTAGCAGTAGTTCCCCAATGGGAGATCCTAGTAAATAAAAACACAGTGGGGCTGGAGCAATAGCACAGTGGAGAGGCGTTTGCCTTGCACGCGGCCGGCCCAGGTTCGATTCCCAGCATCCCATAGGGTCCCCCGAGCACCGCCAGGAGTCATTCCTGAGTGCAGAGCCAGGAGTAACCCCTGAGCATCACTGCCTGTGACCCAAGAAGCAAAAAAAAAAAGAAAAAAAGCACAGTGAACATCTGTCTGGGGTAGGCCAACCTATTGGGAAGCGTGTGAGCTGTGTAGACATTACAGGTAACTCGGAGGCTCTGGCTGCCTGGGGCCCCCTGTCAGGACACAGGGCCACAGCGGGCCTGCTGTGTAGACATTCTCTCTTCTCCCAAGGTCTCTGTTGGCTCTGGCTCCTGTGAGGGGACACAGGCAGCATCGTTTCCCTCCGACCAAGATGTGGTCTCAGCAAGATCCCTCACCAGCCATTTCCCCCAGAAACTGTCGGCCATCTGTGCCCGGGGGTCACCCACAGGATGGACCCTTGAGTGCCCGGGCTGAGGTCTTCCCAGCCTGGGCCGGGCCTTTCATCTAAGCAGCCCAGGTCGCTTCTGGAACAAGGACTGAAGGTTTGGAGGGAGAGGGGGGCCTGTGGGAACCGATGCCAACTCCCCCCAGTGGGACTGGAAAATTCTGCCTCAGGTCCTGGAATTCTGACTTCCTGTTTGGCCTGGCACGTTCCCCACAGATTCGGCGCTGACACATCCTCTCCCCGCACCCCTGGATCCGGTTCCCCATCTGTAGAGCGAGGAGGTTGCATAGATCAGATCCGAGGGCCCCGGGAGCAGGAGGAAAGTGATGATTCACCTGCCAGCCGCCCCCTCACTCTTCCCTCGGGCCTGCCGGTGGACAGGGGGGAGGCAGGGAGGTAGAAGAGGAGAGCCAGCAGGACAGGCCCCACGGTGTGGGGACCAGTGGACAGACGAGTGACAGCGGGAGGAAAGATCGGGGGGCCAAGGGGGGCAAGGGACGGGAAAGGGCTCCTACCAGGGAGAGCCGCAGAAGCTTGGACGGGAGGGACACAGTGGCAAAGCCGCCTCCTCCGGGGGTTCCTCCAGGGTTGCTCGGGTCCAGCCCCGGCTGGCGAGGAGACAGCTGCGTCCAGGCTAGCCCAGCGTGTCCTTGCTGAGCATCACAAGATCCTGCGTTCCGGGGAGGGGCTGCCGTAGGGCAGCCCAGAGACCCGCTGGTCTCATCACATGAGCCCCATCATGGGAGCTGCTCGGGACGGTTTCCTGGGAGACCTTCAGCCCCGGCAGAGACAACAACCGACTGGCTGTTGTCTGCAAAGCCGGAGGCAGAGCTGACCAGCCCGAGCCGAAGCCATACAGAGCGCAGCGGGGAGGGCCTTGGCCTTGCATGTGCCGACCCGGGTTCTATCCCCGGCATCCCGTAGGGTCCCCTGAATACCACCAGGAGCGATTCCTGAGCTCAGAGCCAGGAGTAACCGGGTGAACATCACTGGGTGTGACCCAAAAAGCCGAGACGAACAAACGACTAAATAAAATGACACTAGACTGTCTCCCCGATCTCGACCTGACCTCGGGATGGGTAAAGCTTCCAGAGCGCAGGACAGGTTCACCAACCCCAGGGTGGGGCGGAGGGTGCAGGGGAGAAATCAACAGATTGAAGCATCAAAATCAAAATCATCGACAGGAAAAGGGGGGACCTGGGTGTGTAGTACAGGGGTGCAGGTGCGTGCCCGGCGTATGACTGACCCCGCTATCCAGGACAGCACACGCGGTCCCCCAGCACCTCTGAATGTGGCTCTGGAGGTCCCTGGGTACTTCTGGGCTAGCCCTGGGTGGTCCCCAGCACCCCAGGGCCTCCTGTTGGCAGCTTGATAGCCGTGGACCCCCTCGTTCAGCTACCAGCCTGCCTGGCTGAGAATCGCCGAGAGGGGCCAGTTCCCCTGGGGAGCACCCAGCCCTCCAGAACAACAGAAAATCGGAAAAGGCAAGTCTGTGGCAACCCATCTAGCGAACAAAGTGTGTATTATTATTATTATTATTATTATTATTATTATTATTTTCTTTTTGGGTCACACCCAGAGATGCTCAGGGGTTACTCCTGACTCTGCACTCAGGAATTACTCCTGGCGGTGCCTGCGGGACCATATGGGATGCTGGGGATCGAACCCGGGTCGGCCACGTGCAAGGCAAACGCCCTCCCCGCTGTGCTCTCGCTCCGGTGCCAAGCATGTATTTTTAGAAGACATGAACCCACGAGAAAACACAAACTGGCAGGGCTGGGTTAAGGCACTTGCCTGGATTGAATCCCCAGCCTGCACAGAGGGTGCCCCGTCCCTGCAGCTATGCAGATGAGTCCCTGAACGCCAGGCACAGGCTGGGCAGGTGTACAAGGAAACTCCTGAGGTGGCCAGAGGCCCTGGGGAAGGTGCTCATCATCGAGACTCACAGGGAGGCGGAAAGGAAGACCATTGCGTGTTAGCCAGAGCTGCTCAAACAGAGCGTCCGTGCCCACAGGGGACCCAAGACTACGCTCCCTCGCCGAGAGCAAGAGCAGCACCCACTGGGGAAGAGAGATTCTCTTACAGCCAAAGACCTGTGCGTGGCCTGACACAGAGAGGCCACCTGCGCAGGTGGGAGGGCGGGTACCACAGCTGACAGCACCTCGCAGGCAGCCGAGCCAGCCTCCATCACTACTCCCTGATCCTGATGTCCCCCGAGGGTTGCCAGGAGGGATCCCTGAGCGTAGAGCCAGGAGTAAGCTGGGCATAGTTGGGTGTGGGCCAAAGACAAACTAAAGAGGCGTGAAGATTCCCAAGATTTCATAGGCCTTGTCTCCAGATTGAAACTCTTAGGGGCCGGAGCCATAGCACAGCAGGGAGGGCGCTTGCCTTGCCCGCTGCTGACCCAGGTTCGATCCCCAGCATCCCACAGGATCCCCCCGAGCACTGCCAGGAGTGACTCCTGAGTGCAGAGCTGGGAGTAACTGGAGTAACCCCTGAGCACTGCTGAGTGTGGCCCCAAAACAAAACAAATGAACCAGTGTCTCCCCTCCGACCCCCCAGCCCATGCATGTCTGGGGCCAGACATGTGGGACAAGTATGGCGGCCCGGCCTCGTGGCAGGGGAGATGACACAACCGGGATGCCCAAGTGGCTAACACACAGCTCCGAGGCACGCTCTCTCTGAGCAGCCGAGGAACTGGACAAGGCGGTGGTTTATAACCACAGTGATTGTTTATGGAACCCCCACCGTGTTCCAGTTGCCATTATATGTGTGTGTGTGTGTGTGTATACATATATATGTATATATGTTTTGGGTCACACCCGGCGATGCACAGGGGTTACTCCTGGCTCTGCACTCAGGAATCACCCCTGGCGGTGCTCAGGGGACCATATGGGATGCTGGGAATTGAACTCGGGTCAGCAGTGTGCAAGGCAAACGCCCTACCCACTGTGCTATTGCTCCAGCCCCACCAGTTGCCATTATAAATGGCCTCGCATAATCCCTCAAGACTTTCTCTCTACTTATTTATTTATTTATTTTGGTTTGGGGCTCACATCCAGCGGTGCTCAGGTCTTACTCCTGGCTCTGTGCTCAGCGGTCAGTCCTGGGGGGCTCAGACTAAGGATCCAACCCTGGTTGGTGCCAGACAAATACCTTACGTGTGGTCTTAATCTCACTGTTTGTTTTTTTTTTTAAACAGAAGGTAAAACTGAGGCTTAGCGAGGTGAGCTAGCAGTTGGGAGGTGACGGAAGTGGGGGCCTGATCTGCACATCCAGCGCCCTTGGCGTGGGATCTGAGGGGTGATTCTTGGGGCGACATCAAAGCCTGCTTTTCGCCTGCTCCTCCCCACAGCTTCTGTAGATACTGTTTTTCTTTTCTTTTTGTTTTCCTTTTGGGCCCCACCCAGCTGTGCTCGGGCCTTACTCTTGGCTCTGCGCTCAAGTATCACCAGGTGGGGATGAGGGGACCAAACTCCGTGCCAGGGACTGAACCCGGGTCGCCTGCGGACCCCTAGACTATCTCTCCAGCCCCTGGGTATTGTTTTTCTTTTTCTTTTTCTTTTTCTTTTTCTTTTCTTTTCTTTTCTTTTCTTTTCTTTTCTTTTCTTTTCTTTTCTTTTCTTTTCTTTTCTTTTCTTTTCTTTTCCTTTCCTTTCCTTTCTTTTCTTTTCTTTTCATTTCCCTTCTCTTCTCTTCTCTTCTCTTCTCTTCTCTTCTCTTCTCTTCTCTTCTCTTCTCTTCTCTTCTCTTCTCTTCTCTTCTCTTCTCTTCTCTTCTCTTCTTTTCTTTCTTTCTAAAAATTGGATCACTGTGATGTTCAGAGTTACAAAGTTGTTCGTGATTGGGTTTCAGTCATACAATGTTCCAACACACTTCCCTTCCCTCAGGCACATTTTCCACCACCAGTGTCCCTAATTTTCCTCTCTCTCTCTCTCTCTCTCTCTCTCTCTCTCTCTCTCTCTCTCTCTCTCTCTCTCTCTCTCTCTCTCTCTCTCTCTCTTTGTATCTCTGTGTGTGTGTGTGTCTCTCTCCCCTTTTGGGTATTATTGCAATGTAGACACTGAAAGGCCACATATCTATATCTGTATCTATATATCTATATCCCTTTACTATATCTATATCTATATATCCCTCAGCACTCAGCTCTTGTCCAGAGTGATCATTTCTTTTTTCTTTTTGGGTTGGGTCACACCCAGCGATGCACAGGGGTTCCTCCTGGCTCTGCACTCGGGAATCACTCCTGGCGGTGCTCAGGGGACTATATGGGATGCCAGGGATCGAACCCGGTCGGTAGGCGGCATGCAAAGCAAATGCCCTCCCTGCTGTGCTATTGCTCCGGCTCCTGGGGTGATTGTTTCCAGCTATCACTGTCACAGTGGTCCCTTCTCTCTCCTAATGCCCTCCCCGACCAAGACTGTGGCAAGCTGCCAACCACGGGCCAGTCCTCCTAGCCCTCATTTCTACTGTTCTTGGACATTAGTCTCATCCCAGTTTTGTTGTTGTTGTTGTTGTTTTAATATCCCACAAATGAGTGCAGTCATTCTCTGTCTGTCCCTCTCCCTCAGACTGATTTCACTCAGATACTCTCCATGTCCCTCCATAGCTAAGCAAATTCCATGACTTTATTTTCCCTGGTGGCTGCGTCGTGTTCCATTGTGTATATTTGGCGTGTTTTTCAAGAGAAACTCACCCCGACTCCCGAGGGTCCAGGAGCTCAGGTCCGTCTCCTGCCCTAACTCGCCGGCCCACCACAGATCAACCGGGAAGGGACAACCTGAGGCCGAGAAGCGCCTGTGGGCCCCTCCCCACTGCCATCTACCTCACCGTGGCCTTGCGAGTTGTCGGGAACCGGAGGGGACAGACTCCATAGCTACAGCCTGAATCCAGCTCCGAGGCCCCCAGACAAAGGGCCCACAGGAGTTTATTCTTCCGAGACCCTGTTTGCTCGCTCTTAGAGAGAGGAGGGGTGCTGACCTCCACTGCAGGGATGACTGGTGTCACCCAGGAGTGATGCTCAGGGCAGCGTAGAATATCCGCCTTCTTGATGCCCGTTTCCAAGCTGCTTAGTAAGTGCCACCCGAAACCACATAGCACATGTGTACAGCATGTGTGTATAGCATGGATTTGTTGTTGTGTATATATATGTATTTGTTTATTTCTTTTTTGGGAGGTCACACCCGGCGATGCTCAGGGGTTTACTCCTGGCTCTGCACTCAGGCATTCCTCCTGGCGGTGCTCGGGAGACCATCTGGGATGCCGGGGATCGAACCTGGGTCGGCCGCGTGCAAGGCAAACGCCCTCCCGGCTGTGCTATTGCACAGGACCTGATTTGTTTCTTTTTAATTTGGGAGGAAGAGGGTTTGGGTCACATCCAAGGGCACTCAGGGGCTAATCCTGGCTCCGTGCTCGGAGGGTTGCTGCTGGGGGGAGCGTGTAGCAAACTCAGGCAGTTTGGGGGATTGGATTGGGGTTACCTGCAAGCATGACGAGCACCTCACTGCGATTCCTCCCTGCAACACGCGCACGGAACAGCAGAACCAGGAGGAGATGCGGAGTGCGGGGGCGGGTGACGAGGCAGGACCAAGAGGATCTGCAGAGAGAGGGAGGAAGGACGGAGGCCCAGAGGGGCCTGGGAGGGGAGCCGGGAGGCAGGGGGCACTGGGGAGCAAAGGTAGAGACACACTGGGGGCATTGCAGTTGCAGGCCGAGATTTTATTTTTAATCTTACATTATTTACTTTCATTACTATACATTTCATGTATAAAATGAATCACTGTTTTTTTTTTTTTTTTTGCTTTTTGGGTCACACCCAGCGATGCTCAGGGGTTACTCCTGGCTTTGCACTCAGGAATTACCCCTGGCGGTGCTTGGGGGACCATATGGGATGCCGGGGATTGAACCCGGGTTGGCCGCTTGCAAGGCAAACTCCCTCCCCGCTGTGCTATCGCTCTGGCCCCTGAATCACTGTTTTGATTTGTGAGTAAGAGAGTTATATATAACAAATCCCCCATATGATGTTCAGGGGCCCAGAGACCACATCCTGTGAAACTCAGACAAACAGGCCTACAGTTCAATGCAGGGCCCCCTGATTCTAATTTGAGGGGGTCAGTCATGATAGAAAAAGGTAAACCAAGTTCTTTGACAGGCCTCTTAATAACTTTCAGCAGAACTTGATCTGGGATATTATCTTCCTGTATCTCCTAGAGGGCCCGAGAGATAGTGTGGGTTAAGGCACTTGCCTTGCATGCAAAGGACATAGGCTTGATCCCCTACATCACATGGCATGTGGAGTACTACCCTGAGTGACCCCAGCCCCCACCAGTTGTGGATCCAAACCCACTCCTCATATATATAGAGAGAGTAAGAGTAAGAGAGTTATATATAACTATAACTATAACTATATATATATATAACTATATATATATATATATATACCTCTCATACCTCTCAGAGAGCCCGGCAAGCTACCGAGAGTATCCCGCCCGCCCGCCCACATGGGCAGAGCCTGGCAAGCTACTCGTGGCATATTCAACATGTCAAAAACAGTAACGATAGGTCTCACTCCCCTGACCCTGAAAAGAGCCTCCAGTCGTTGAGAAAGACGAGTAAGGAGAGGCTGCTAAAATCTCAGGGCTGGGAGGAATAGAGACGTTACTGCTGCCCGCTTGAGTAAATCGAAGAACAACCGGATGACAGTGATAGTGACAGTGATTATTTACTTTATTTATTAATTTTTTAAAAATTGAATCACAGTGATATACACAAAGTTGCAAAGTTATTCATGACAGGGTTTCAGTCATACAATGTTCTAACACCCATCCCTTCACCAGGGCACGTTTCCTGAGCCCCCTAGCCTCTGTGGCAGGCTCTCTCTGTCTCTGTCTGTCTCTCTGTCTCTCTGTCTCTGTCTCTGTCTCTGTCTGTCTCTCTGTCTCTGTCTCTGTCTGTCTCTCTGTCTCTGTCTCTGTCTCTGTCTCTGTCTCTGTCTCTCTCTCTGTCTCTCTCTCTCTCTCTCTCCCCTACTGGGCCCTATAATTGCAATACTGAAAGGTTATCAGGTATATCCTTTGATCTCCTTTCAACACTCCGTTCCTGTCCCAAACGATCTTTTCCAGCTATCACCGTCCTGCTGGCCCGTTCTCTACCCTAACCGGCAGACTGGGGTTTCTGCACAGGAAGCGGGTGATAAGGCTGGGAAGGAAGGCGAGGGCCCCATGTCAGGCCCCGCGGAGAATGCGGCCGTTATTCTGCAGGGCAAAGGGTCCCCCAAGGTCCCTGAGTGGGGGAGGTGGGTGGTGAAGCCGGGGGAGGGAGCAGCCAGAGGAGAGGGTGCCTGCTGGCGGGTGGGGGGAGGGCGAGGAGGGGGGTGGTGTAGGTGGGGCGGGAGGTCTCTGCGAGTCTCCAGCCGGGCCACTGCGCCAAGCAGAGGACGGGAGAAGGCACCTGGGGCAGGTGGAAGGGGTCCCACGGGCCCAGGCAGGGGCCGCGCCGCCCCCCCCCACCTCCCTCGCTTCTGCCTGCTCCCATTTCTCCACTCTGTGGAGGCACCAGGACACCATGTCCTCTCCGGGCCTGGGCATCTGGGCATCCACGGGGCACCCAGAGGGCAGGCGCTGGGCTCACCCCCAGGCAGGAGACAACCATCCCCAGTGTGCTGCGGCAAGAATAGTTTGCTTAGAGGTTGGGGTGGGGTGTGTGTGGTGTGTGTGTGGTGTGTGTGGTATGTGTGTGTGGTGTGTGTGAGTGTGTGGTGTGTATATGTGTGTGGTGTGCATGCGTTTGTGGTATGTGTGAATGTGTGTGCGTGTGTGGTGTGTATGCATGTGTATGAGTGTGTGTGTGGTATGTGTGAGTATGTGATATGTGTATGTGTGTGTGGTGTGTGGTGTGCATGTATGTGTGTGTGTCTGAATGTGTGTGGTGTGTGTGCATGTGTATGAGTGTGTGTGGTATGTGTGAGTATGTGGTATGTGTATGTGTGTGTGGTGTGTGGTGTGTATGTATGTGTGTGTGTCTGAATGTGTGTGATGTGTGTGATGTGTGTGGTGTGTGTGAATGTGTGTGCGTGTGTGGTGTGTGTGGTATGTGTGAGTATGTGGTATGTGTATGTGTGTGTGGTGTGCATGAATGTGTGTGTCTGAGTGTGTGTGAGTGTGTGTGAATGTGTGTGTGTCTGTGGTATGTGTGCATGTGTGTGCGTGTGTGTGTTGTGTGTGCATGTGTGTGAATGTGTGTTGTGTGTGTGAGTGTGTGCATGAATGTGTGTGTGTCTGAGTGTGTGTGGTGTGTGTGCATGTGTGTGTGTGATGTGTGTGGTGTGTGTGTGTCTGAGTGTGTGTGGTGTGTGTGCATGTGTGTGTGTGATGTGTGTGGTGTGTGTGTGTGGTGTGTGTGAGTGTGTGTGTGAATGTATGTGTGTGGTGTGTGTGAGTGTGTGTGTGAATGTATGTGTGTGGTGTGTGTGCATGTGTGGAGTATGTGCGGTGTGTGAGTGTGTGTGGTGTGTGTGTATGGGGGGTGCTAGGGGGCTCCCTTCTCCCCGCTGTGCTGATGGGTATTTTGAATCCCACTGTCCTTGTTGTTCTTTGCAGGGCCCTAGCGGCGGCCAGGAAGAAACCCGCCCCCTCGGAAGGTTGTTTTGGTGACTGTTCTTTGAGCATTGTTCTAAAAAGGGGAAATTACAGGCTGCCTGTGCCAAAGGAAACAGACACCTGTGGCTGAAGAAATACCTTCCACAGGAACGCTTTGTCCGCTGGGCGCTTCTTCTTCACCGTGGGGGCCTGGGTATGGTGAGGGGCGGGCGGGGCGCAGGTGGTGGGCTCCCCTCTTCCCTCAATAAACGCGCTGAGCATCTGTGCTGTGTCGTCTCCCTTCTCCCTTCTCTGGGTGCTCAGGCCATGGGGTGAGGGCGGGGGTGTCCTGCACACCCACTCGTCGGGCAAACGCCCCATTTCTTGTCTCTCATAGGCCCCTTTCTAGAAGGTGTGAGGGGGGCCAGAGCAATAGTCCAGTGGAGAGGGTGTTTGCCTTGCACATGGCTGACCTGGGTTCGATCCCCAGCATTCCATAGGGTCCCCCAAGCACCGCCAGGAGGAACCCTTGAGCATCGCCGGGTGTGACCCAAAAGGCCAAAAAAATAAAAAAGGTGTGAGAGGGAGATAGGGACCCCCCGGCCTTCAATTTCCATCTTGCTTCTGGAGGGGTGGGGGGTGGAATGTCTCCTCTGATGGCAGGGGGCTGACTCAAAGGACTGGAGCTCAGGGGCCAGGTTGAAGCCCTGGGTTCGAGCCCCAGCACTTCATGGTCCCCTGAGCACCCCATGGTGATGGTAGAGGAACCCCAAATGCGGCTACGGAAGGAATCTCAGGTGGGGCACCCCTCCCCCCAGAAAACTTCAGAGCTGCCCAGTGTTTATGTTTATTTTTAAAATGAAATTAGGGGCCGGGGAGAGGTATGGTAGGGAGGGAGGGTGTTTGCTTTGCCGGTGGCCAACCCGGGTCTGAACCCTGGCATCCCCTATGGCCCCCCCAAGCACCGCCAGGAGTGATCCTTGAGCACAGAGCCAGGAATAACCTCTGAGCATTGCTGGGTGTGGTCCTAAAACAAATCAAAAGAAAAGATATTAACGTATTTCTTTGGGTTTGAGAATCCTGCGGGTCACACAGTGCTGGGGCTCGAACCTAGGTCTCTTGGGCTTCCTGTGTGCAAAGCCCTCACAGCTATCTCCCCAGACCAGTGCCTCTGCTCATTTTATTTTTTTTTGTTTTGGGTCACACCCAACAGTGCTCCAAGATGACTCCTGACTCTGTGCTCAAGAGTAGGATGGACCCAGGCGTGGCTGTGTGCTGTACTATCGCTCTGACCCCTTCTGCTCATTTTCAATGAGATTTTTTTTTTTTGCTTCTGAGTTGTAGGGGTTCTTTATATATTTGGGAGATTAGTCTTTTTATTAGAGAACTGATTTGCAAACATTTTGTCCCATTCAGTAAATTCTCATTTGATTTTGTGGGTGGTTCCTTTGCTGTGCAGAAAGCTTCTTTTTTTTTGCTTTTTGGGTCCCACCTGGCGATGCACAGGGGTTACTCCTGGCTCTGCACTCAGGAATTACTCCTGGCGGTGCTCGGGGGACCATATGGGATGCTGGGAATTGAACCTGGGTCGGCCGCGTGCAAGGCAAATGCCCTCCCCGCTTGTGCTATCTCTCCAGCCCAAGTTTTTAATTTGAGGTAGTCTCACTTGTTTATTGATTTATTTGGTTTTGGGGCCACACCCAGCACTGCCCAGTACTTACTTCTGGCTCTGTGCTCAGGGATCACTCCCGACACTGCTCAGAGGACCATGTGGGGTGCCAGGGATTGTCCAGTGCAAGGCAAGGACCTCACCTGCTATACTATCTCCCTGACCCCACTTGTTTGCTTTTGTTTGTATTGCTTTTTGCTTCTGGCAGCAAACAAGCCCATTGCCATGAAGACAGAGACCCCGTGAGGTGAGCAGGATTCAGAGAGGGGCCCGGGCTCTGGGCAGGGGGCCGGGGTAGGGGAGTGAGAACACAAAATGCGACTGTGGAAGGAATCTCAAGGTTTCTAGACGGAACAAACTGTATAGGATGAAAGTCGCATAAGTTAGTGAACTTTATGTTTTTATTTCTTGGTGTATGGGCCACATCCAGTTGTGCGCAGGGCTTACTCCTGGCTCTGCACTTAGGGATCACTCCTGATGGACTCAGGGGACCCTATGGGGTGCTGGGGATCGAGCCTGGGTCAGCAGCATTCAGGGCAAAGGTCCTCCCTCCCCCCGCCCCGCCCCCAAAACTATGTCTTCAGGGAAGGATTTTATTTTATTTTATTTTTTGCTTTTTGGGTCACACCTGGCAATGCACAAGGGTTACCTCCTGGCTTTGCACTCAGGAGTTACTCCTGGCAGTGCTCAGGGGACCATATGGGATGCTGGGAATTGAACCTGGGTCGGCTGCGTGCAAGACAAATGCCCTACCCGCTGTGCTATTGCTCCAGCCCCCGTTCAGGGAAGGATTTTAATCAGAAAGAAGAACTGCGATTGAGGGGCTGGAGCAATAGTACAGTGGGTAAGGCCTTGTATGCGGCCGACCCAGGTTCGATTCCCAGCATCCCATATGGTCCCCCAAGCACTGCCAGGAGTCATTCCCGAGTGCAGAGCCAGGAGTTACCCTTGAGCATCGCTGGGTATGACCCAAAAAGAGAAAAAGAAAAAAAAGAATTGCGAATGAACTTCTGGCAATTGTGGGAAGGGTGTAAGGAAAGGGGTAGTTTAAGGAACCGTTCAGAAGGCAGCAATGATACACCCCAGCCCGACACGCGTCCTGGGCCTCCGCAGAGGGGACAGGTGCAAGCAGACCTACTCATGCAGGGCTCTCTCTCAGAGAAAGAGTCTCCTGGGGTCCTGGGTATGAGGGCAGGCGGCGGGGGGCCGGGGAGAAGCCCGTGGGACAGAATGAAGGGGTGACGCACGGCTGACTTTGCAGCCAGAGGAAGGGGCCGGGAGCCAGGCTCGCAGGCAGTGGAAAGGCGGGAGCAGAATGTCCCAGCGGAAACGCCACCGACCAGGGCACCTTCCAGAACGGCAGCCTCCTCCTCCGGCAGGTAACACTGCGGTGGAGTTTGTTTGTCGGAAGCTGGCGATTCGCGTCGGAAATGTGTGAAGACGCCATCCATGATCCAGTCTGAGCGATGCAGGCTCGGCCTTGGCCACAGGTGGGGACTACAGGTGAGAGACCGGGACATGCCTGAGGCTGGAGATCAGGAGAGGTGAGGGCAGCCCGGACCCGGCTCCATCCCACCTGAGGACAGAGATGGATGTTTTGTCCCAGACCCTCTGAATCTGGAGGAACCTCCCAGACTCCTGGACAGACAAAGCTTCTGCTCTCGACAGAGAATGTGCCTGAGTCCCAAACCCGTGGCTTCGCCATGCTGGACTATGTGTGTGTGTGTGTGTGTGTGTGTGTGTGTGTGTGTGTTGGGCAGGGGGACCCTATTTTCACATTGCATCTGCAGGGGCGGTGGTTTTATAGGTCGGCTTGGGCCCATGGAAACATGCAGGGCGGCTGGGTTCCTATGAGTCACCCCCACCGTCCCCCCCCCCCCCCCGTGATGGCAGGTGTGCACGGGAAATGCTTGGGATGATCAGGCCCTAATTACACGCTTCTAAGTGGGTTGTTTGTGCGGGCCTCAGCATCCATCAGGGCTCCCTGAAGTCACCCGGGGGCAGCCACAGCCTGCCCTGCGCGGCCGATCTCCCCGATAGAGTTTTATCCACTCCCATCTTCATCGAGATGCTGTGGAGAGTTTTGTTTCCTCTTCCTGCCTTGTGAGTCACCTATGGGGCCTCTCGGCCAGGCTGACCCCGCCGGCTCCCACGTCAGGGGCGGTGAAAGTGCTGTTCTCGGCGGGATTCGTCCATCCGGGCCTCCGTGGACAGGGAGGAAGACCAGCCCTGGGACTTTGCCACCCGGCAAGGTCTGATAAGGACATTCTTTTCAAGTTTTCTTCAAGAGTCGTTTCCTTTGGTGGCAAGCGGGTGGGGTGAATAGTCACTTCTCAAGGAATTCCACCTGGATTCTAGGCTGGGGCCAGGCACGTTTCTCCCTCCCCACCCCCCCGCCCCCCTACCCCAAGGACCCTCAGAGGCTGGTATGCGAAAAATGAATAGAGTGCTAAAAACGCATTTCTTCCTTTTCAATCGCTTCTTTCTGCCTTCTTGCCTTACTCTGGCAGTCCTTTAATCACATGCTTAATTAGCGCTTCTCACACTCTGCGATCATTCATAGAGTCGCACAGCCGCACACTGGCTTCCCTTTGCTTTGGAATTTGACAAATTCGTGGTGAAAACGGCCAATCATGTTTTTTTGGTGTTTTTTTTTTTTTTCTGTTTGGGTCACACCCGGCGATGCACAGGGGTTCCTCCACTCAGCTCTGCATTCAGGAATCACTCCTGGTGGTGGTGCTTGGGGTGAATAGAGTGCTAAAAACGCATTTCTTCCTTTTCAATCGCTTCTTTGGGATGCTGGGAATCAAACCCGGGTCGGCCGTGTGCAAGGCAAATGCCCTCCCCGCTGTGCTAACACTCCAGCCTCCAGATCATGTACTTTTATTTGATAGCGGGGTGAACAAGATTTTTCTCCTCCTCCTTCTCACGCATGACATCCAGGCTTGAGCTCTGTTCAGAAATAGCTCAGGGCCTGCCTCCGTCATCCGGCAGACCTGTGTTCTGGCATCAGGTAGGGCGCAGACAGAAAAGAGCCCCAGAGACATTCCTTTCTTGTTCTCTTGAGTTCTCCCCATCCGGGTGTGGGGGAGCGGTCCAGCCTCTGAGTCACGCCTTCCGCTCTTGGTCAACTCCTGCCCATGGATGCGCGCGCGTGTGTGTGTGTGTGTGTGTGTGTGTGTGTGTGTGTGTGTGTGTGACCCGTTCCTGCACATCCCCCTTTGCCAACCCCTGGGAGGGGAACCACCTGCCATGGGGCAGTACCCTTACCCCTCCCTTGATCCCTGGAGTCTGGTGCTGCACTCGCCCTAGGTAAATATTTCCCCTCTTGGGCATAGGTAATTAAAATTCTAGAATGTTTATGGTCCTGGATCCTTATGCCTTTGAATACCCAAGGCGGACGGCTCACTGGAGGCAAAGGTATGTGAGTAAATGCTAACCTGGATACCACAGCACCCGGGGCCCACGCATGTGAGGGGGTGGAGAGGAGGGGGCAGGAAGGCGAGAGGGGGTGGCTGGAGGCTCCCCACCAAGCCTCACCCTCAGCAACAATCCCAGGCGTTGCCCGCCCGCCCCCCTCCCACCTTCCCACCCCCTTGACCTGCTCTGGAATTTTTACAGTCACACGCTCTCCTGCAGGGTGGACAATGCAGGGCGGCCGAGAGGTAGTTTTACAGTTTGTGTGTTTGCGGGTGGGTGGGCGGAATCCTGCCGCCCGCCAGTCTGGGCTGGTTTATGGTCTCCGGGAGGAGACTCCTGCCCCGGGACCGGGCGCCTGGGCTCTGGAATCCGGGCGGCGTGAGGAATGAGTGCGGAGTTGCGACACGGGGTGAGTCAGCGATCGATAAAGGCTGTGATTTCTGCTGCCCGGGCCGCGGCGATTGGCTGGCCGCGGGGCGAAGGCCGGCCGCCCCGGGGTCTCGCTCCCCGCAGAGCCGCGGGAAGTGCCCCCGGGAGTGATCGGGGAGGGAGCGGCCGGGAAGCATCTTTCCCACGGGCACCCGGGTGCGTGGGCGTGCCCGTTTTTCTGCATCTCGGTGTCAGGGTGAAATTAAAAAAAAGAAAAAGAAAGAAAAAACAAAAAAAACTCTTCCAAGAAACAAAACAAACCAAAAGAAAAAGTTCATGGTTGAAAAACTCCCTGCAAAGGAGCCGCTGCCTGCAGCGTCCGCGCCCAGGGCCGCGCCCGCGCGCCGAGCGCAGCAGCCCGGGAGGAGCCGCTGCCTTGGGCGACGCTGCCCTCTCGTGGCCGCGGCGAGAAGGGCAGCTGAGCGCCGGCAGGAACGTCGTGCCCCGAAACCCCGGCTGGGGTGGAGCGGGGTGGGGTGGGTGGAGGGGGTCGGGGCCGCTCCCTGCACGCCCTCCGCTTCCATCCAGGTGCTAGGGATCCAGGGACCACTGCCACGGGGGAACAGGGAAGGAGAGAAACAGACACAGAGAGGCAGAGACACTGCCCTGGCTGGAATTTCTTTTCTTTTCGGTTTAAATTGCATTTATTGTTTATTATTATTATTATTATTACTATTATTATTATTATTATTATTATTCACAGCAGAGAGCCTGGCAAGCTACCTGTGGCGTATTATATGCCAAAAACAGTAACAATAAGTCTCTCAATGAGAGACGTTACTGGTGCCCGCTCGAACAAATCCAATGAGCAACGGGATGACAGTGACAGTGACAGTGACTATTATTATTATATTTTGCCTCTCCAGCTGGGGCTGCCAGGACTAGAGGGAGTGTTAAGGGTCAACCTGGGTCAGCTACGTGCAAGGCAAGTGCGCTACCCACTGTACACTCCAACCCCTTTTCTTTGTGACGTCCAATACTGTTCCTGACAGGGGTCCACGCACACTCCACCCTTCCAACCCCATACCCACACCCACCATTCGTGGAATGCATGTTTGAGACAAGTTCTGTTCTTTTATTTTGCATTTTTAATTTCTTTAAATTAATTAATTAATTAATTATTGCTTTTTGGGTCACACCCAGTGAGTGATGCACAGGGGTTACTCCTGGCTCTGCACTCAGGAATTACTCCTGGCAGTGCTTGGGGGACCATATGGGATGCCAGGGATCGAACCTGGTTCAGCCGTGTGCAAGGCAAACACCCTACCCGCTGTACTATTGCTCCAGCCCTTTTTACATTAAAAAAATAGTATTATGCTTTTTATTATGTGATATTTTTACTTTATTAAAAAACAGGTTTATGTTTACTTCTACCGTGATTTGCCGTGGTGTTAATATTAGAGTTTTTAGGAACACCATGGGCTGGAGTGATAGCACAGTGGTTGGGCGTTCGCCTTTCACGTGGCCGACCTGTGTTCGATTCCTCTGCCCCTCTCAGAGAGCCCGGCAAGCTACCGAGAGTATGGAGCCCGCACGGCAGAGCCTGGCAAGCTCCCCGTGTGTATTGGATATGCCAAAAACAGTAACAATAAGTCTCTCAATGAGAGATGTTACTGGTGCTTGCTTGAACAAATTGATGAGCAATGGGATGACAGTGACAGTGACAGGAACACCACCTTGCTCCATCACATGGGGAATTTTAAAAGGCGATCAGAAGCGCTTTTTGTCCTGGGGTGTGGGGGTACACCTGTCGGTGGTCGCTGGGGAGTTGGGGGCTTTGTTGCTCCCCCACTGGAGCTCCGAGTAGCGGGGGAGATTTCCCTTGGGGCAGGTGGGGGTGGTCTGTGCAGGGGTTTCACTGGATGAGACATGCCGGGGACTAGGTGTGGGGCAGGGACCCCAGGAGCCCTGGAGGTTAGGGGTGTGCAGGGGAGCTCTGCCGGGAGCCCCCAGGGGCGCTTTGGGTGGCTTGCCTGAGAGGAGGTGGGGTCCGGCTGAGGAGACTGAACCAGGATCAGTAGGTCAGGCAGAGCTGGGGAGGCCCAGAGACCGGAGGGAAGGACACGGGCAAGGGACCGAGGCCCTGGTGGGAGGGCTGGGGGCCTCCCCCTCACCTTACTCTGTGGCCCCCACTCTCTCCCTCGGGCCTTGACTCTGCCCCAGCCCTGCTCTGAGGAAGCTTCTCTCACTGGCTGGGCCCCTGAGTGCCCGCGGGCCTCACCCGCCCACACTCTCACACTAGTGAGTAGAATATGTGGCCTCACCTGCTCACACTCACACGCTTGTGAATGGCTTTGGTGGCCTCACCTGTTCTCACACACACACACACACACACACACACACACACACACACACACCACTTGTCGTTGGCGTCAGTGGCCTTGTCCGCTCACACTCTTGCACACTTGTGAGTAACTTCTCACGAGTGTCTCCTGAGTCAGCTCTGGCGCCTTCGACCACACACAACTCTCTCTTGCCTGCTTCCTCCCAACGTTTCAATTATTGAACATTTTCGTTGCGTTCCCTAATGTTTTATTTATGTGCCACGGTTTACAAAGCTGCCCGTAATCCCGCCACCAGTGTCCCCAGGTTCCCTCCCACCCCTACGCCTGCCTCCTTCACAGGCACATTTTCAGGTTTAATGATCTGAAATACTATCAACACTGTATTGTGATCGTGGTTTGAGTTCTCTGCTCCCAGTAGCGTCAGCCCCAGCAGCTGAGACACGGAGAGACGCCTCCAGGCCCCTGACCCTGGCCCCGTGGTCCCTCCAGGAGCCTCTTGTTTCCCCTCTCCTCTACTCCTTCCCTGGCACTTTCCTTTCTGTAGTCTAGAGCCAAAGGTTCGCCCGTCCTGATACCCTCTATTCCATTGTCACGCTGTTCTGAACAATTATTCTGGAGGTTAGAAGGTTAGAGGTGTGCAGGGGAGGTGGGGAAGTGGCCTGGGGCCTGGGGGTCTGCAGGGAGCCCCCGAGGGCCTTTCTTGAGAGGATGTGGAGCCTGGGTCCACAGGGGAATGAGAGAGAACACCTGGTAGGTATCCTGTGACTTTCTTCTTTAAAAAAAAAAATTAGAGTTTACCCCTCGGAGTGGGTGGGCTTCAGTTCCCCTTCCCACCCTGAGCAGAGCTCCCAAGGCTGAAGTCCTCCGGAGCCTAGCCACAGCCATGCTCAAGGCCCCTCTCCACACATGAAGGAACCGGCAGAGGAACCCAGGTGTGTGGGACCCGGGGCTGAGACCTCCAAGCCTGCTCAGATCGGGACGGGCCTCTTCCTCCCAGATTTCCCGTTTTTCAGTAGCTAGGCGGTCACAACCCAGGGACTGCCCCCCGGTGCCCTGTAATCCCACCAACGGCCAACATTCAGAGGCTATAAAACCAAACTCCCGGAAACTCGCAACATCTTATAACCTACCTCTCCCTCTGGGAGAACCTGGCAAGCTACCAAGAGTTCCCTGCCCACATGGGAGAATCTGGCAAACTCCCCATGGCGTATTCATATGTCCAAACCAGTAACAATGCTGGGTCTCATTACCCTGACCCTGAAAGAGCCTCCAATGTGGCACCATTGGGAAGGACGAGTAAAGAGAGGCTTCTAAAATCTCAGGGCTAGGACGAATGGAGACGTTACTGAGACCGCTCGAGAAATTCGATGATCAATGGGATGATGATGATGATGATGATGATGAGAGTTTAGGTAATAAAGTTATAACAGTGTTGATAGTATTGATATATGAAGTCACCATGCTACACCACCGCTGAAGTACCCATGACCCTCCACCGCTGTCCCCAGTCACGCCTGGTTTAACCTTCCCTCACGTCCCTTTATTTGTTGATTGACAGGTATGGGGTGGACGGCTATGTCCCTTAGCACCATCCGTGTGCTCTAGACCCTCCACTTCTGCTCCTGTGCTACTTCTGGTCAAACGCATCATCCTCCTCCCTCTGTCCCCTGGCGCTGTCAGATCTGTCTGTGAGCTCTGGGGTTTACTGTTGGTTGATACGGCCCCCACCTGCCCCCACCCTCGGTTTGTTCCTCTCTCTAGCACAGCTGAGTGAGCTCATCATTTCTTCTTCTGCCTCTGGCTTATTTCCGCTCCACATGGCAGGCGGCATAAGGCCACACAAGTCTGTGTTTACTTCTCTTTTTAAGTGCTGATTGCTGGGCCACACCCTGTGATGCTCAGGGGCTGATCCTGGCTCTGTGATCAGGAGTGACCCGGTGATGGTGCTCAGGGCAGCAGAGGTGGCGCCGGAGGTCCCACAAAGGCCAGTGTCTGAGCAAGGCAAGTGCCTTCTTCACTCCTGTGCTCTGTATCTGGCCCTGTCTGTTTGCTCCTCGCACAAAGACCCCTATATTTGGTTGTTTGTTTGGACCTGGCTCTGCACACAGGAATTACACAGGGGACCACGGGGAATGTCCAGGATCTACCCTGGGTCAGCCTCTGCACACAGGAATTACACATGGGACCACAGGGAATGTCCAGGATATACCCTGGGTCAGCCTCGTGCAACAAAAACTCCCTACCCGCTGTAATATCGCCAGCGTTGTCTGTTTATTCATTTTAATGGGGAGCAAACCTGTCTCAGGGGAGATTCCCACCATCCGAGAGCACAACCCTAACCTAACTCTAATCATAACCGTGCCTTAAAAATAACCCTAGCCCTAGCCCTACATCTAGCCATAGCCCTAACCCTAACCCTAACGCTAGCCCTAACCCTAACCCTAACACTAGCCCTAACCCTAACCCTAACGCTAGCCATAACCCTAGCCCTAACCCGAGCCCTTACCCTATCCCTAACCCTAGCCCTAACCCTAACCCTAACCCTAACTCTAGCCCTAACCTAACCCTAGCCCTTACCCTAACACTAACCCTAGCCCTAACCCTAACCCTAACCCTAGCCCTTACCCTAACCCTAACCCTAGCCCTAACCCTAACCCTAGCCCTTACCCAAACCCTAACACTAGCCCTAACCCTAACCCTAACCCTAGCCCTAACCCTAACCCTAACACTAGCCCTAACCTAACCCTAGCCCTTACCCTAACACTAACCCTAGCCCTAACCCTAACCCTAACCCTAACCCTAACCCTAGCCCTTACCCTAACCCTAACCCTAGCCCTTACCCTAACCCTAACCCTAGCCCTTACCCTAACCCTAACCCTAGCCCTAACCCTAACCTTAGCCCTAACCCTAACCCTAGTCCTAACCCTTAATCCTAACCCTAACTCTAGCCCTAGCTCTAGCCCTAACCCTAACCCTAGCCCTTACCCTAACCTGAACCAGAACCCTAACCTGAACCAGAACCCTAGCCCTCTTCAGGGCTCTGCGGAACCTGGCATGGAATAAGTGATAATTCTGGCTCTGAGTCCTACTTACCGGCTTATGAAAGAGGCCCCTGGGCACCTCTGAAAAGACTTCCCAGGCCCCAGGTCCCCAGGGATTGAGCTCAACTGAGGACACCACTGCCACGGGCCAGACGGGGTGCTGACTCCAGGCAGGAGAGATGGCGCGACAGGGACACGGAGAGCCCGGCGCCAGTCTGGGCACCCGGGGCTGGGGAGTGCAAGAGCGTGGCCCAGGGGCTGTCCAGTCTGGTGGGGA
Organism: Sorex araneus; assembly: GCF_027595985.1. NCBI lineage: Eukaryota > Metazoa > Chordata > Mammalia > Eulipotyphla > Soricidae > Sorex > Sorex araneus. Next base: position 160,792,795 of record NC_073307.1, on the reverse strand, counting down.
GTCCGCACCCCCGCTCTTCGGCACGTCGCCCCTGCGGTGGAAACCCGGAAACAGGAAGTCCTGAGCCTGGTGGTGGAGGAAGGAGCTCAGGAACGTGCCCAGGCACCACTTCCTGCTCGTTTCCAGCCGGCTCCCAACAGAGTTTGCCGACTGCGTGTGCCAGGCAGGAAGTGAGTGAAAGCTCGAATCCTGCATCACGGGGGATGTCGCTCCTCAGCGCCACCCCCAGTCTTGCTGGGCCCCCCAGCTCTCCAGCGTCGGGAGGCCTCCGGTCTGAGGCACCAGCCCCTCCGGTCCCTAGCCTGTCCCACGACTCTTCCCAGACGCTGGGAATGTCCCCCATTTCTGCCTAGCTCGGAGATCTCTGAAGCTCCCCCTCAGTAGGTGGGGATGCTTGGCCATCGTGGTTGCTTCTTGGTTCCCCCCCAAAAGTAGCACCCCTCCCACCCCAGAATAACTGGAAGAAGCATAACAGTTCATTTTATTGCTAAAGGGGTGGGGCTTGGGTGTGGTCTGATGCCAGTCTCTGCCTCGGGATGCCCCGTTTCCTTATAGGTCAGGTGTGGGCAGAACCTTGAACATTACCTAGGCTGCCTTCCACAGGCTCTGGCACCCCTGTCTAGCCTGTGTGTACGTGTATGCTTGTGTATGTGTATCTGTATGTCTGTGTGTATGGACGTGTGTGTATGTATGTATGTGTGTATGTGTGTATATGTGTATGTCTATGTGTGTATGTGTGTGCGTGTGTGTATGTGTGTGCTTGTGTGTGTGTGTGTGTGTGTGTGTGTGTGTGCCAGTGGGGGACAGAATTGAGAGGGTCCTGGACCCAGGGAGGTGCTTGATCACTTGGCTTGTTTGTGCCATGGCTCCTGCCTCTGCACTCAGGGATCCCTCCTGGTGGGCTAAGGGGACCCCCACGGGGTGCTGGGGATTGGACCCAGGTCATCTGTGCGCGAGGAAAGCGCCATCACCCTTGTCCTGTCTCTCAGGCTGATTGCCCCTTTCTTTGGGCTCAAGCTGACTTCTCCCTCCCAGGTCTTCGGGGCAGGAAGGAAGAGACAAGGACGCACACGTGGATGCTCGTACTTTATTGAGGGGGCTGGGCCAGCTGGTGGGGGTCAAGTGGGGGTGCAGAAGAGACTCAGGGGTGTCGGCAGTTGCAGATCTTCAACTTCTGAGTCCTAAGCACACTGTGGGCTTTGGATAATTTTTTGCTGAAACAGATGGGCAGATAATTCCTTATAACGCTGAACGATGAATTTGGTTACACAAGAACCCTGTTCTCTGTGAAGCCTGGGGTTTAGACACTCTTGGTCAGGTCTCTGATGAGTTATGTCACTTTTTGGTCTATTGTTATTATTATAATTTTGGCGGTGGTGAAGTGCCACACTCAGTGATGCTCAGGTATTAAAATCTTTTTTGTTTGTTCTGTCTTGGGTCACACCCAGTGATGCTCAGGGGTTCCTCCTGGCTCTGTACTCAGGGATCCCTCCTGGCTGGTGCTGGGGGTGACTGGGATACCGGGAGTTGAATCCCGGTTGGCTGCGTGCAAGACAAACGCCTTCCCTGCTGTGCTAGTTCTCCGACCCTCAAGTTGCATTTATGTCACTGTCACTCTCATCCCGTTGCTCATGGATTTGCTTGAGTGGGCACCAGTAACGTCTCCATGGTGAGACTTGTTGTTACTGCTTTTGGCATATCGCATACGCCATGGGGAGCTTGCCAGGCTCTGCCGTGCGGGTGAGATACTCTAGGTAGCTTGCCGGGTTCTCCAAGAGGGGCGGAGGAATCAAACCCGGGTCAGACGCATAAGTTCCATTTTAAGAAAGAGAAAGAGAAAGGGAAGGGCCTGGGACTTCCTACTGGGGACTAGGAAAGGGTCTTCATGTGGGCTGCCACTGGGTACCGTGAGCTTGGCGGCACCCTCCTTGATCTCGGGCGGAATCACGTTCAGTAGATTCTTCAGGGTAACCGCTGAGGACCTCATTTCTTCAGTGGGGTTGAAGACAGAAATGGCAGCCTCATAGCCGGAAGTGGGGCCTTCAAAGAGAGTTCTCAGGACCTCTAGGAAATCTGGGCAGATCTGGGCCGTAGCTGGAACACAAGACAAGAGGGAGCGCATGGGTCCCAGCCCGTGAGAGCTGGCCTGTGTGTGACGGGCCCAGGGCGGTCTCTGGGCGCTGCTCTCTGGGTTGCTGCTGTGGCTGGTCAGTCCGCCGCAGCCTGCTGACCCTTGCTAGACTGGGCTGGGTACTGCCCTCTGCTTCCCCCCCAACTTTTTTATGGGAGGGAGTCATACCCGATGCACAGGGGTTCCTCCTGGCTCTGCACTCAGGGAATCACTCCTGGCGGTGCTCGGGGGACCCTATGGGATCCTGGGAATCAAACCCAGGTCAGCCGCGTGCAAAGCACATGCCCTCCCTGCTGTGCCATCGCTCCAGCCCCACCCCCCCATTAAAAAAATTTTTTTTTGCTTTTTTTTGGGGGGGGGGGTCACACCTGGCGATGCTCAGGGATTACTCCTGGCTCTGCACTCAGGAATTACTCCTGGCAGTGCTCGGGAGACCCTATGGGATTCTGGGAATCGAACCTGGGTTGGCCGCGTGCAAGACAAACGCCCTCCCCGCTGTGCTATCACTCCAGCCCCCTTAACATTTTTTTTTTTTTAAAGTTTTGATTTGGGGCCACACCCAGTGAGGCTCAGGGCTTCCTCCTGGCTCTGCACTCAGGAATTACTCCTGCTTGGAGGAGCATATGGGATGCTGGGGATCGAACATGGGTCGGCCGCCTAAGGCAAGTGCCCTCCCCACTGTCCTATTGCTCCAGCCCCCGTCTGCCCCTTCGGGTTGAGCACTGGGCGGAGTATTGATCATGAGTCAGTGGATCTGACGCTTCATCCGGCGTGGGAGGCAGGCTCGGGGTTGGTCCCTGAAACATGTTCCTTAGCAGTGACGCTTTGAGCCACTTGATCTGGGGGTCACTAGGCAGAGTCAGCCCTGGCATGGAAGAAGCCTCAGGTCAGCCAGGTGTGGGCCTCTGCCCTCAGCCTGCAGAGGTGGGCCGGTGCCATGAACGCCGGGCACCCAGGAAGACGAGTCTCTGGGGTGCGGTGCTGGGGATGGAAGTCGGGGAGGGGCTCGGCAGCTGAAACCCCAGGCCCCGCTGTGTTTCCCAGACCGCTGTGTCCTGCACCCAGTGTCTGCTCTTCCCATTCCCCCCAGAGCATAGGAGACAGTGTCCAGGCCTCACTGCCCACTCGTCCCTGCTTGCCCCTCTCTGGCCAGTGGGTCCTGGGTTCCTGCCCTTGAACTCTGCGCCGTGTGCAAGCTGGGAGTTCCACGTCTGGCCAGCAGGGCCCAGCTCGCTCTTGCCTGTGGATCCTGTTCCTTGCCCTTCTGGGCCTCAATTTTTTTCATCTTGAGGCCACGGGCCCTCCCTCATAGGGCGCTTGCAAGAATGAATGAAGGGACGCAATGTAGGGGGTATTTGGAGCAGAAATGAACACGGGGAAGCGCTGGCCAATGGTCAGACACGATCCTCACTGTTATCCTAGGGGCACACGCGCCCACGTACAAATATACCCCAGATTCGCCCCTAAACGGCTCTGTCGGCCCATGTGATTCAACCACACCCTCCTACGTACGTACGGCGCTGCGGCCTCCTAGTCCAGGCCCATTTCAGTTCCAAATGATGTTGTTTCCTTCAAAAAAATCGAACTTCTCTGCACCCTCGTTGTTCCTATCCCTTCTGGTCTTCCTAAGAACTCTCGCTCCCTGCCCACTCCCTCAGGGTCTCAGAATGTATCTCCATGGATGATCAAACTTTAATTTTTTTTTGCGTGGGGTGGTTTGGGCCACACCCCTCAGTGCTCAGGGGCTCCTCCTGGCTCTGTGCTCAGGAATGAGCCCTGGCCGCATTTCGGGGGCCAGCTGCTATCGGCCACATGCAAAGATAAGAACCTCAACCTCTGCCCGATCTCTCTGGCCTCTCAGCTTTCGGGGGTTATTTGGGTTGTTTTTGGGCGGACAGTGTTTGGGGCTCCTCCCAGATTTGTATTTGGGGTTGCTGGGAACGAAATGTATGTCTCCTGCCTGCTTTGCTCCAGTCCTTTGACTGATTAGTTCTGGCCCTGCACGAGGAAACCTTTTAAGTGAGTTAATGGACCAGGGAAGTGGTGCAAAGGACTGGCTGGAGCAGGAGGCCTGGCTTGGTTTTCGGCATCCTCTGATCTTGGGAGCACCCTGGGAGCAGCCCGTTGTTTGGAGCCGGGGAGCATTCCCACCCCCCCATCCCCGCCCCCATCCCGAGCACCACCAGGTGTGGCTGAAATACAAAAGCAAAGTACATAGGTGCATGTTCCTTATCTTTTCCCGTTAAAAGGATTGCAGGTGGCTAACAGGAAGTAAAAAAAAAAAAACCAAAACATCTGCCAGTTTGGATTTGGATGGACCCCGCTCCTCGAAGATCGGAGAGTGCAAAGTTGGGGGGGTCTGCGCACCTGACCCCAGCCCCCAGCCCGATCCAGTCCCTGGCTTCTTGTTTTTGTTATTGTTGATTTGGTTTTTGGCATTGGGGCCTCCCCGGGCAGTGCTCACGGCTTACTCCTGGCTCTGTGCTCAGAGATCAGCCCTGGCAGGGCTTAAGGCACCATATGGGAATGCCGGGGATCGAACCTGGGTCAGCTGTGTGCAAGGCCCCGTGGCTTCCCTGCTGTACTGTCCCTGCTAGTCATTCTTGCAAAGGCTTAGAAAACCCATCTTTGGGGTGGCAAGAGTTGCCCAAAGAAAAGATCCTTTCTAGAATAGTCCTTTGGCCAGATGGAGAGAACTTGCCTTGGGTTGGATTTGAAGACCCCAACCCCGGGGACTGCTAGGGTGGGGTGGGGGGGGCGGATGCTCAGGGTGCACCTCTGAGTGCCCACACTGGCTTGCACACTTCGTCAGCCCTGGCCCTCCACCACGCTGCCCTCCCATCCATCCCTTGGCGCCTGGAGGGGGAGGGTTGTGTGGTCTGGGGTCTCTCAATGTTTCCTCCCTGACTCTGGGCTCCCTCCACCCCCTGCCCCGACATTCTCAAGATCTGCTTTTTTTTTTTTCTTTTTGGGTCACACCCGGTGATGCTCAGGGGTTACTCCTGGTTCTGCACTCATGAATTACTCTTGGTGGTGCTCAGGGAACCCTATGGGATGCTGGGATTCGAACCCGGGTCTGCCGCGTGCAAGGCAAACGCCCTACCCACTATGCTATCGCTCCAGCCCCAAGATCTGCTTTTTAATCAGTCCCTGCTGGGGGTTCGGACTCGGTTCCCGTAGCTGCCCTCTTTCCCCGGCATCGCTGGGCATCGGACCCCTGTCCTGAGCTGGGCTTCGGCCCCCGGGGACAGGGGCTCTGGGCACTCACCGGAGCCACAGCAGAGAGCCAGCATGACCACAGCGAAGGTGATGGCGAGCTTCATGGTGGCAGGAGGGAGGCGAAGCTGTCTCCGGAGCGGGTGGGTGTGTGCAGGCCGTGAGCGCGGCGTGCCTCTTATACGCCTGCCCCGGGCTCAGCGGGGGCCCCGGGCCCAGGTGTGGGGTCCACTTAGAGAACCGCAATGTTGACTCGGGCGTGGGCGCCGTGGAAAAAGCAAACAGTGTCTCCTCAACCCCGTTCCGTCGGCCTTGAGAGTGAGCTCACACTTGGGCCACTTGGCAGGGGACACTCTTCCCACCTGCTCGCCACTGCCCCCGGCCTTGACCCTGAGCCTTGGCTCAGAGAGGGCGGATGGAAGCCACTGTCGGGACCTCCCGGGCCACCAGCCGGTAGAGCTGCAAGTGCCAAGGATGGGGGGGGAGGGGCTCCAAAAGCAGAGAGAGGGCATCTGAGAAATTGTCTGCATAGGGGCATGGGGAGGGACGGGATGTGGAGGGGGGGGGTTACTGGGGACATTGGTGGTGGAAAATTCGCAGTGGTGGAGATGTGGGTGTTCGATCATTGTGTGGCTGAATCCCAAACACGAAAGCTTAGGAACCGTATCCCACGGTGGCTCAATAATTAAAAAAAAATTAAGAGAAAAAAGAAAAAGAATGGGGGGCTCCTTCCATGCCTTCTCTCCCTGAATCGTGGCTGTGTCTCTCTTTTTTATTTTGGGGGGGGAGTGGCGAGGGGGCCACACCCGGCGTTGCTCAGGGCTTACTCCTGGCTCTGCACACTCAGACCTCAGTCCTGACAGTGCTCTGGGGACCAGATGGGATGCCGGGGATCGAATCTGGGTCAGCCACGTGCAAGGCAAACGCCCTCCCAGCTGTGCTGTCACTCCAGCAACCCCGTGGTTGGACCTTCAGCCGTGAGGGTCTCATGAGCACGAAATCCCGCTGGTCCAGAGCACTGCTGTGCTCAGACTCCCTGGGCCCTGTGTGCCGGCGCTTCTCCAGGATGCTCCCGGCAGCAGGGATGAGCAAAGGCTGCTCCAGGTGGCTCGTGCCTACCGCAGCGCACGGAATCCTTCTTGCCACACGGCCCAGGGCACCCACCGCCTCATCTAGAGTGACCTGATGGCCGGAGACACCCCCCCGCCCCCCGCCCCCAGGACATTTTCCTCTTGAACAGTTTCTCTTCTTCCTATCGTCCCACCCACTCCGAGTGGCCCCCGAGTCCGAGTTTGTCCTTCCTTCTCGGCCATCCTCAGAAAAGTCACCAGAACTGAGTTTTTACCTTTTTTTTTTTTTTTTTTTGTAAAAACATCATGATGAACAACATCATTCTCCCATCTGGAAACCTTTTAAAGCTTCCTTTTGCAGGCGGGACAGAATTCCACTGGCCTTTACGAGACACTGCTCACGGCCTTTGCTTACATTTGAGCCTCATTCCTCCACCCCACCCCTCCCTGCCCCCGTGGTGACTGAACATTCTTGGAGGATTTGTGGATTCGGGAACATTCCGTGTGTTTCTTCATGCCTTTCTCCCTCTGAGCAGCTTCTGCCTGAGCTTCTTGCAGAGAAAGATCTGGAAGTCCTGCCCGTCTGCCCTTTCGGGTCTGTGCTGCTCAACCAAAGGTTCACTTGAGAGGTAAGGCTGCACCCTGTAGTCTCAGTATTCCATGATAAATTAATAATAATAACAACAACAACAATAATAATAATAATAATAATAATAATATGGTAGGAATAAAACTGTGAAAGTGGAAAATATATAAGGGAACCCTAGTGGTCAAATTGATTGTCCACAACAGAAATAAATCAATGGGGGCTGGAGCGATAGCACAGAAGGTAGGGTGTTTGCCTTGCACGCGGCCGACCCAGGTTCAATTCCCAGCATCCCATATGGTCCCCTGAGCACCACCAGGAGTAATTCCTGAGTGCAGAGCCAGGAGTAGCCCCTGTGCATCGCCAGGTGTGACCCAAAAAGCAAAAAAAAAAAAAAAAAAAAAAAAAAAAAGAAAGAAATCAATGGCCTTCAAAGTTTATAGAAAACGGAGTGGCTGGAGCAATAGGACAGTGGGGAGAGCACATTGCCTTGGACGGGCCTGACCCAGGTTCAGTCCCTGACACCCCATGTCAAGGGTTAGTGCATATGCTTGACCAGCGGAAGGGCAGTCCAATCCCTGGCATACCCTGGTCCCTGAACACGGCTGGCCTGGAGCAGTGACTGCTGACTGGACTGAGCGATGCTGGGAGCGGCCTAGAGACACAAACAAAAACCACCCTCCTCTAGAGAAGGGAGATGCCTGCCGTAGGGGGGGTGGTGGGAGGGAAACCAGGACACTGGTGCTCGGGAATTACCCTGGTAGAAAGATGGGTGTTGAAACATAGTATGGGGACTGGAGCGATAGTCCAGTCGGTAGGGCATTTGCCTTGCACACGGCCGACCCAAGTTCGATTCCCAGCATCCCGTATGGTCCCCTGAGCACTGCCAGGAGTGATTCCTGAGTGCAGAGCCAGGAGTAACCCCTCAGCATCACCAGGTGTGACCCAAAGAGCAAAAACAAAAAAACAAAAACAAAAACAAACACAGTATGACTGAAACCCAATCCTGAACAGCTTTGTAACGCTGTCTCTCATGGTGATTCAATAAAGTAAATTAATCATAATACAAAAATCACACCCTCTCCCCCCTGACTGTTCGTTCAGTAGTGCTGAGCACTAATTAAGGGGCCCTGCCCTGGGCATTGTGCTTGGAGGTGGGGGGCTCTGACCCCCTTCCTGACCCCCTTCCTGAAGAAGTTCCCACCGGCCTGGAGAGAGCTCCTTCCTGCTTTGGGGTCACCCTGGCTGCAAAGAGTGTCCTTGCTCAAGGTCATGCCTCCTCAGACCTGCTCTCCTCTGGGGCCCACACAAGGGGGGCACGTCTGCCTCAGTGGACAGACCCGCTCTTGTCCCAGAGCGCCTGACCCAGTGGGCCATGACTGGCCGCTTGCGGGCCCGCGTCCTTGGCTCAGACCACCTCGGCTTCTGTGTCGACTGCACCAAGCGTGGAAGTGGGGCAGGAGGAAAGGGGCGCCCGCCTCAGGGCTCCAGTCTCTGGGGTGCTTCATGCGAGTGGGGGAGGAGACCCCCGCAAACACAGGATAACCCCAGGAGTGCTGGTGTGAGGCCACGGGGCAGGGGGCTGAGGACAGAGAAGGAGAGAGGCCGGCTTGGGTGGTTTCTTCCTAGCAGGTGACGGTGCTGAGACCCCCCTCCCAACAACCCCACGGTGGAGCAGGGGAGAGGGGGTGCTGGGGGCGTTCTCCACGGGCCCCGAGTTGGGGGGTGGACTCAGGGCTTACAGGACTTTTGGGGTCTCTCTGTCAGGTCTTTATGCTCAAGTCATTGGAAGCTCCAGAAGGACTGTTTTTTGCAGGGGCCAGGGGTACAACATCGGGCAGAGCTCAGGGCTGACTCCTGGCTCTGTGCTCGGGGCTCACTCCTGGCTCTGTGCTCGGGGCTGACTCCTGGCTCTGTGCTCAGGGATCACTCCTGGCTCTGTGCTCAGGGCTGACTCCTGGCTCTGTGCTCAGGGATCACTCCTGGCTCTGTGCTCAGGGCTCACTCCTGGCTCTGTGCTCAGGGCTCACTCCTGACTCTGTGCTCAGTGCTCACTCCTGGCTCTCCACTCAGGGATCACTCCTGACAAGGCCATCTGTGGTGCCAGGGTCTGTTGTGAACAAGGCAAGTGCTGTACCTGTTGTACTATCTCTCCAGCCCTGGAAAGATTTTTGAAAAATGCTTTAAAATACTGTCTTAAAATAGATGTGATACTCTGAGGATCACTGGGTATTGATCCTGTGAGTGGTCCTCGAACACAAACAAAAAAACACCCTCCTCAACGGACCATCCATCCATCCATCCATCCATCCATCCATCCATCCATCCATCCATCCATCCTTCCTTCCAGTGCTGAGCGCCATCCCAGAGGCTCCTGGTCATTTCTGTGCTGACTTTGAAGGTCCGGAGCACTGTGGGGCCCGAGCCAGGGCTGCAGCATTGGGAAGAGTTGGCCGAGAGGTCCTAGGACAGGACCAAGCTCCTAATGAGGCCCCAAGCTCCTGTGAGCACTGCTTGGGAAACTTAAAAAATACACAAGAAGGGGCTGGAGAGATTGTGCAGAGGGTAGGGTGCTCCCCTTGCGTGTAGCCTACTTGGGTTTGGTCCCCGGATCCCCTGGGTTCCCCAATCCCGTGATCCCGAGTGTAGAGCCAAGAGTAAGCCCTGAACACCACTGGGTGTGGCCCCCAAACAAACATACAAAACCCACCCAAAACAATCATAAGACTGACCCCTTTGACCGTGTTTATCTTTATTTAGACGTTGACTGTGTTTAAGTGTGGGGTTTGTTGGTTTTAAGTGTTGTCACCCTGCCAGGGCCTTCCATGGCTCTTGCTGTCGGTCAAATGGAAATTCCATACCTGTGAGAGGCAAGGTCGGGGGGATGATGCAGTTGACCGGAGGTAATGCGAGAGCAGAAGTGGAGGGTTTGGAGCACGTGGGTGTTGGCTAAGGGACAGAACAGCCCACGTCAGCACCACAGTTGACAGCCAACAAACGGTGGGGGGCCTTGGGGGGCAGTCGCACCAGAGGGACATAAGGGCAAGGGTGGAGGGTCTGGGCACTTTGGTGGCAGTGGGGCGTTTGCCTTGCACGCAGCCAGCCCGGGTTCGATTCCCAGCATCCCATATGGTCCCCCTGAGCACCACCAGGAGTAATTCCTGAGTGCAGAGCCGGGAGTGACCCCTGTGCATTGCTGGGTGTGACCCAAAAAGGAAAAAACAAACAAACAAAAAACCTTTCCTACACAAATACTAAAAAGTTGACCATCCTTGTAGCCCTATTGCCTAAACTATGAAGAAGGAGAGGAGGAAGCACAGGTCTCAGGGGAGATGTTAGGTCTATCACTGAGCCCACCCAGCCCTTGGTGCTGACTGAGCACTAACTTCCGGCCCCTGGCACCCACGTGCCTCACTCTGTCTCTCCAGATCGGACTTCCACAGACTCTTATGAGCGCACTTGTATCGCTGTTGACTTTTGTGTCTGGCGTGTGTTACTTTGCATCTCGTCCTCTAGGTCCGCCCCTGTTGTAGCCTGTGTCAACCCTTTTCTTATGTTTCTTACACTTCTTTTTTATTTCCCCCTCCACTTGATTGAAACACTGTGGTTTGCAAAGTTGTTCATGACGGTTTGTTACAGGCCTTCAATATCTCAGCACCAATGCCACCACCACTGTCCCCTTCCCTCTACCATTGTCCCCATTTTCCCAACCACCCCTCAGGCCTGCCCCTGTAGCAACCCATTTTCTTTTTTTTAGAATCGGGTTGGAATCAATGATGTAGGGATATAGTTTCCAAAGACTAAAGGGCACCAAGATGCTTCTGGTGGAAAATGTCCTTTACTCTCTGCCTCCCAAAAGACTGTTCCCCTTTCTGGAGCCTGCCAGTACCGTCCACCTTCGAAGATGCTGCAGGCACACATAACTGTGCCTATGAGTGTATTTGGGGGTTCTTTTTAATTCTGATTTTCTTGGCGTTCTGCTCGTCCCATTACCCCCCAGGCAGCCTGCCTTGGAGACCATTTTGTTATGGGTCCAGATCAACCTCTCCTGGCTTTTGATCTGCCATCGGATGGACACAGAGAATCCATGCCTCGGTTCTTGCTGATGGCTGGAGCCTCACCTTGGTCGTTAGATGTCACTTGATATTAAGCCACCAGTGATCAAGGCAGGCCCCCGAGTCCTGTTCAGAGACCGACAGGCGTGAGCCCAGCAAGTGAAGATCAAGGAGTTAATGCCCTGGAGATCAGCCCCTCAGGGAGGGGGGCTCCTGACAGGCTCAGCAGGGCAGCTCTCCTGGACCTAGCCCTGGTCTTCTCTAGATCAGGAACCAGCGCCTCCTGACACAGTCCCCGTGGCCCATCCTGCCCTTCCTCTCTCAGCCTGCGCCCGTCCGTGCCGTCCACTGATCCAAATGCCTTTTTTGGAGGTTAGTGAGGGGGAAGCCATCTTTTTTGGGGAGGGGGCTGCTGAGAGGGGAAACGTCTGACAATGCCCAAGCTCTTGCTTGCTTTCTCTCTCTCTTTCCTTCTCTCTCTCTTTCCTTCTCTCTCTCTTTCTTTCTCTCTCTCTTTCTTTCTTTCTTTCTTTCTTTCTTTCTTTCTTTCTTTCTTTCTTTCTTTCTTTCTTTCTTTCTTTCTTTCTTTCTTTCTTTCTTTCTTATCCCTTCCTTCTTTTCTTTCTCCCTTCTTTCTTTCTCTCTTTCCTTCTCTTTCTTTCTTTCTTTCTTTCTTTCTTTCTTTCTTTCTTTCTTTCTTTCTTTCTTTCTTTCTTTCTTTCTTTCTTTCTTTCTTTCTTTCTTTCTTTCTTTCTTTCTTTCTTTCTTTCTCTTTCTTTCTTTCTTTTCTTCTTTCTTATCCCTTCCTTCCTTCCTTCCTTCCTTCCTTCCTTCCTTCCTTCCTTCCTTCCTTCCTTCCTTCCTTCCTTCCTTCCTTCCTTCCTTCCTTCCCTCTCTTTCTTTCTTTCTTTCTTTCTTTCTTTCTTTCTTTCTTTCTTTCTTTCTTTCTTTCTTTCTTTCTTTCTTTCTTTCTTTCTTTCTTTCTTCCTTCTCTTCTCTTTCTTTCTTTCTTTCTTTCTTTCTTTCTTTCTTTCTTTCTTTCTTTCTTTCTTTCTTTCTTTCTTTCTTTCTTTCTTTCTTTCTTCTTTCTTCCTTCCTTTCTTCATTTCTTTCATGTCTGGCAGTGCTCAGGGGTTACTCCTGACTGCACTCAGGAATTATTCTTGACAGTGCTCAGGGTGGTTGGGGGGGAGAGGGTGGGGACCCTATGGAATGCTGGGGATTGAACCCGGCTTGGCCACATGCAAGGCAAGCGCCGTCCCAATGTACTTGCACTCCAACGCTGATGCTTTAGTCTTTGGTGGGCTCAGAGCTCACTCCTGGCAGTGCTTGGAGGACCCTCTGGGGTGCCAGGGATAGAACCTTGTCAGTGGTGGGTACATACCTTTCCTTTCTTCTCTCTCTGCCCTCCCAGCCTCCCTGGGGTGCTTCTCTGTCCTCCCACCCAGCCCAGCCCTTCTCTGGAAGTAGTCAGGATCATTTCAAGCTGAGATGAGAGCAAATAGCCTCCCTCCCCACAGAACCTTCCAGATTGTCTGCTCATTCTCACGCGTTAAACACAACAGCTAAACAGTCGACACAGTTCCAGGGGTCACTGACAGATGCAAGAAGGGAAAGACATTCTTGAAGCGTGATGCCCTTCATCCCCGGGGGAACCCGGAGGGCAGCGAGTGACGGAAGCCAGATGCAGAAGGACGAAGGCTGTTGCGGGTTTCCACTTCCACGGAGGCCAAGAGGAGTCAGATTCAGAGTGAGAAGGCAGAAGGGTCAGCGGGAGTGGAGAACAGGAAGTCAGTGTTGAACAAGGGTTCGAGTTTCCACGGGGGATAATGAAAACACGCTGGAGAGAAACAGTTACGTAAGCGCTCGAATGTACTTAATGCCACTGAAGTACACACTTCACCATCGTGAAGATGGAAATTTTTGTTTTGTGTATTTCACCATGACTTAAACAATGATTACTTAAAACCGAAAGAATAGGTTCTAGAAACCCCAAACCCATTGCTTAATAACGGTACGATCTGGGGTCAAGGACTTCACTGAATTCTGCCTTGATTTCCTTGTCTGTGCCCTGAGCATTATTCTCTTGTGACTGCATTGGCCTGTGGGTTATATCCCCGTCATCCCCTTCGCAAGGTGCCGGTGTTGAGGAAGTGCTGAGTGAAGGTGGAGGGACTGTCTGCACAAATCCTCACACCCAAGGGGCCAGAAACAGACACTTCCTTGCCTTATCTCACTTTGTTCTCTTTTTGGATAACTCTTCGGTGTTATTTATTTATTTGGCTTTTCTAGGTTATGCCCGGTGATGCTCTGTGGTTACTCCTGGCTCTCTCAGGAATTACTCCTAGGGGTGCTCGGGGGACCATATGGGATGCCGGGGATCGAACCTGGATCAGCCACATGTAAGGCAAATGCCCTCCCCACTGTACTATCGCTCTGACCCAGATTTATTTTATTGTATTATCAATGTTTTAAATTTGATTTAAGCTAGGAAACATGTTCACTTGTTTCTCCCAACTTTCATTCTCCGGCTTCAAGCAATCAGTAATATAGCCATGAGTTCTCTAGCTAAGAGTTGTTTCTCTTTTTTGAGGGGGCCTCAGAGGTCCATGCGGGGCTCCAGGTATTGAAACTGGGCGAGCCACACGCAAGGCAAGCGCCCTACCCCTTGTTCTATGTCCCCGGCCCTCTAGCTGAAGAGGCAGGAGTTTTTATACCAGAGAACTTAGCCCATTTGTCTTTATCTCTCTTTTGCATTGTGCCTCTCCATGTTGTCACAAAGGTGAATTTTCTCTCGTTTATGGCTTTAAAAGAAAAAGTACCCCATAGTGTATTGAGTATTCCACGCCTTTAACCTGCCAGTGGACACAGATTGTTCCTTATCTTAGCAGTTGTCAATAATGCTGTAATGGGGTGCAGATGCTCTTTTTTGTTTGTTTTTGGACCATACCTGATGGTGCTCAAGCCTTGATCCTTGGCTTTGTGCTCAGGGATCACTCCTGGTCGAGAACTCAGGGGACCACGTAGGGTGCTAGGGATCAAACGCACTACCCATTGTACTGTCTTTCCTGCCCCTATTTTCCTTGAATAAATAGCCAGAACTGGAATTACTGGATATCAAGTAGTTCTATTTTCAATTTTTTTGAGGTACCTCCAAATTGTTTTCTCTAGAGGATACACTACCATCCCACCCAGAGTGCAAAGGGTTCCTTTTTCTTCTTGATCTGTTTGCTTGTTTGTTTGTGTTTTGGGGCCACAACCCGTTGTCCTCAGGTTTACTCCTGGCTTAACACTCAGGATTTACTCACATGCAGCCATGCTCAGGGGACCCCAGGGGATGTTGGGGATCAAATCTGTGTGTGCTACACAAGCACCCTACCCATGAACTCTCTCCAGTCCCATCTTCATGAGAAGTTTTAACAATACTTGACAAATCTTAACATTTATCGGCCTTTTTTTCTGTTTGTTCTTTGGGGGGATTTTGGACCACACCTGGCTGTGCTCAGGGCTTACTCCTGACTTAGTTCTCTAGATCACTCCCGGCAAGTCAGTTAGTATACAGGGCAAGAGCTTTAACCCCTGTACTATTTCTCTGTCAAGAGGTTGTTTACTTAATTTCTCTTCTTGGTATTTTATTATTTTTGTATAGAGACAAATAGATTTTTGCATGTTGATTGTGCGTCTTGAAAATTTACAAAATATAACACTTGTTGGTGAGATCTTTTGTTTTTTTAAAAAATATGTCATCTTTCATCAACAGATCAGTGAGCAACGGGATGACAGTGACAGTGACAGTGAATATGTCATCTACAAATAGTAACATTCTTGTCTCTTTATTTCCAATGTAAATTATTTGTATTTCTTGTTCTTGCTTTATTGCTCAGGTTAGAATTTCCAGTATCATGCTGACTGAAAGTGGTGTCAAGTGGGCATCCTTATCTGGCTCCTCCTATAGAGGAAACTTTTTCTTTTAGCTTTTTCATCATTCAGAATGATGTTAGCTATAGACTTGTCATATATTGTCTTTATTATGTTGAGGTACATTCCCTCCACACCTGCTTTGCTGAACATTTTAAAATCATAAATGGACGTTGAATTCTGTGAAATTACTTTTCTATATGCATTAAAATGAGCATAAGATTTTGGTCTTTTTGTTGTTGTGTTGTGTCTTGTTAATTGATTTGCATATACTGAACCAGTCTTGATTCTGTGGTAAATTCTACTTGATTATGGTGTATAATTATTTTTAATGTACTCCCATTTTTAGTGTGCTAATATTTTCTTGTGAATTTTTGCATCTATTTTACTAGGGATATTTGCCTGTAACTCTCTTTTCACTTTGGCATCTAGTTTTGCCGTAGGATAATGATGGCCTTGTAAAATGAATTTGGAAGAGTTCCCTCCTTTTCTATTTTTGGAAGACTTTGACATGGTTTGAACTAATTGTTCCTTGAACATTTGGCAGAACTCATCAGTGGAGCAGATTGGTTCTGGATTTTAGTTTGTTGAAAAATTTTTTGATGACTATTGAATCTCAGTAGTAATTTATACAGATTTTCTACTTAATTATTCCTCATTTATTTATTCTTTTCCTATTTGCTAACATCATTGTTCAGAAGAGTTTCTTATAATTTGTATTTTTGTGATACTAGTGGCCAAGTCTCTTCTCTTTTGTCTTTTTTCTTCTTCTTGCCTAGTTATAAGTGTGTCGATTGTATTGACTTACAGTAAAATTCTTTCACTAACTTTGGAGTTTGTATATTTAGTTTTTGTGGTTCTAGGGCCACACGCAGTATCCTCAGGACTTGCTCCCGGCTGCAGGATCACTTCTGGCTGTGCTTGGGAGACCATATGCTGTACCGGGGATCAAATCTGGGTTGGCCACATGCAAAGACAAGTGCTCTAACTCCTGTACTCCGCCTCCAGTCCTCTTTTTCTAGTTTCTTGAGGTATAACATTTGGTTGAGATGTTTCTTGAGATTGGTTATTAGTGATGTAACTTACTTCCTAGAACTGCTTTGCGTTATCCCATAGATTGGGTATGTTCTGTTTCCATTCTCATTTGTCTGATAGTTTTCGGTTTCTTCCTTGACTTGACCCATTGGTTATTTATTGGCATGCTATTTACACATATTTTTTGTATCTGTACTTTTTTGGTAGTTAATTTTTATTTTCACATCTTAGCTAATGGTTGGTTTAGGGCTGTCCCCAATAAGCATCCCATTATCCCAGGCCTTTATCCCAGCCCTTGGGAGTGGCTGAACCAGTCTTTCTCAGCCTATGGGGTCTTTATCTCCCCTGCTGGGAGCTTACAGAGCTCCTTCCTCTTAGTATACTATAGCTCTTACTCCTCAAAGTCATTAAATCCCTTCCACTGCAGGCTCCAGGACAGAACCCTCAAGCCTGTTGATAGGGCAGAATCAGGGCTGGGAGTCATGGTTTCTGGCTGCGTCCCTTCACCATGCAAAAACAAAGGCTTTGCAAGAAGACAAATCATTTGCTCATGAGCATATGCAGCAGTGAATGTGAATGCTCCTACCTCGACACCCCCAACCAGAATCGCACCCCATATTGGTGGTGTCCTGGGTCTGGGTGACCCAGGGCCGTTGGAACTCTAAAGCCGGGGCTTGGCCACAGCTGGTGAGGAGTGGCCTGACCTGGGAGGGAATGAGCAGTTTGTGCTTGGCTAGAGCCTTCGAGAGAGCAGCAGGGCTGGGAGGGTCAGAAGAATCTGGAAGCCCTGCTTGGGGATTTGGACGATAAGGCCCCTCCCTGTGCCTGCCGTCTGCGCCATGCCAGGCGGATGAGTTTGTTCAGCAGCTATAAGGGAGTCTGCCTGAATCTCCCCTTTAGACATCTGGCGGCAGCGGTGGATGGAGGGGACTGGGCCAGCAGCAGCCCCCGCTAGCCCAGAGGCCAGGGCTATTGGCTGAGATCAGCCCTTGGGCTCAGGGCTTTGCATACCCTAATGAGCAGGAAGTCAGTGAACAGCTTGTACTGGCATTGGGCCCGCTACAAGTCCCAGCCTGGCCTCCAAAAACAGGTTGGAGGCATGGGTGGACCGATCTGATCTTATCCATCCGGCTGGGCCACGGGAGGGGGGCCGGTCAGGCCACCGTCTCATGAGGTCAGCTCATGGGACAAACCGTAGGGCTCAGCCCTTTCTCTCTGCCCTGGGCTGCCGTGTGCTTGCAGGGGAAGTACCCGTGGGCAGAACAGATTTCCCCTCCTGAATAAATTTGGCCTATTCTCTTCACCAAACCATCATGGCGCCATGGTTTCTAGGCTTGACCCCTGCATCGGCCCACGGCTCTCCTAGGAGGGGCCCTGCAGCTTCTAGAAGTTTCATCTGTTCTGGCTGTTCAGCCACCATGCCTAGGGTCTCTGCGGTTTTAGAGAGTCTAAAACTTTCTCATCCTCGTACAGCTCCAAAATCTGAGTAGAAGAACTTGAAACTGTAAGGAATGACTATTTTTTTCCCCCTAGAATAGAACCATTATTTCATCTGTCTTCCCGTAATTCAATTTAACTGTGATATAGTTACATGTATATGCCATAAAGATTACATCATAGGAACCCAATGTGTAATCTATTCCTGGGATCAGAGTAATTAGATCCATATCAGCCCTTCCCAAGTTTAGGGCCGGCGTTGTCCTGATGGTGAGAAGTGTGTAAACTGGAACAGGCCTGAGACAGATGCGGGAAGGAACATCGGCTCCGCGGGGGTCTCACGTCCTGCCTTTCCATCTTGCAGCTGTGAGCTCAGCAGAAAACAGCCACCATCATGAAAGTCTGGGAGGGAGGAAATACCACAGCTTCTCCTCTGCTCCAGCCTCTGATCAATAGCCAGAGCCTTCCAGAGCTTTCCAGAACCTTCTATCAGCAAACACCTGCACTCAGCTGGCAAGGGACCAGAGTTTTTGTTTGTCTTTTGTTTATTGTGTGTGTGTGTGTGTGTGTGTGTGTGTGTTTGAACCCAAGGCCTCGTACACACAATATTCTGTTGCCAAGCTCCATCTCAGGGTCTCTGGGTTTTTAATATATATTTTAACTTTAAAGCACAGTGCTCAGGAAGCCCCTTGGGCCTCCTCTTTGTGATTCTTGGCCAGTCAGGTGGGAGGTTTGACGTGAGGGCCCCTGGGTGTGGTGCTGCTTGGGTCCGGCTGTTCCGGGGCTATCCAGGCCACCCCAGTGGTGCTGAAAGGGCCACGCCTGGGAGTGCTCAGGGTCTCCAGGGCCGTCCCTGGCAGTGTTCAGGGACTGAGTGGTCCTGGGCTTGAACTGGAGTTGGCCACATGCAAGGCTCGTGCCTTACCCCTGCGCTCTCTCTCAGCCCTGGGCTTGCTTTAGTTTCTCCTGTGCCAGCATGAAACCCAGGGTCTCACGTATCCATGGCAAGTACTGTGCTGCTGGGCTGTGTCCCTGAGCTGGGACCCTGGTTTTGTGGTCCTTTGGGGTTGGTGTCCTGGGACACAGAGCAGGTCAAAGAGAGGATGGGTGACGTGTGTCACACAAAACACAGCCAATAATAATCTTGTCCCCCAGCATCTGCTCTGTGCTAGCCTTGCCTACTCATCCTCCAGTCCTAGGCATCTTTCCAAACGTTGGCACAGGGAGACACACTCGGTTATCTTCGTGCTGCAGAACAGCCCTCTGGGGGACATAGTCTAATGGAAGTTTCTAGCACCTTACTGTTGGACACCTGCATTGATTTCCGTTTTTCTTCACAAACCATAGCGCATCATCCAGGCCTCCTTTTCTTTCACCCTTGGGGGAATTTCTGGAGAAGAGCTACCTAGATCTTTCAGACCCAAGCACCCGTTCCTTCCAAATGCAGAGCGGGAGCCGGCAGTGTAGATTAGTGAGGGTGTCGGAGGCCTGGAGGCGTGCCAGCTGTTCTGATTTTCCGTGGGGAATCTTGGCCCTTTTTGTCCAGGGCAAGTGCCCCCCAGCTTGCAGACGGGGCAGCGGCGGACGCGTTGGGAGTGGGCAGAGAGGTCAGTAGGGGTGCTCTGGGGGTTGGGGGCAGGGGAGGGGATCCGCGTGTAGTGGGGACGCATCACCACCCTCCCGCTGACACCGGGTGACCTGGCTTTCGCTGTTTCTGGAGACCGAGTTTCAGGGAGGGGTGGGGCAGGCTTGGGCCTGCTGAGGGTTTGAGTTCTCACTGGGGTGGGGGCTGACTCTTGGGGTGTGAGGGCGGAGCGGGGCCTCAAGCTGGGTGCTTGGCTTTGGGATAAGCTCCCCAGGAGGTCGGGTTCACCCGGCTGCAGAAGTCAAGTCCCTGTTCTGCAAGGTGGAAACTGGTTCCCTCCACCTCACAGGTTAGCCCTGGGATTTGGGCAGAACATTCGGGGTTGGCTGTAGATGGTTCCCTGCTGCAGGGGGGTGACCTTTCCCAGGCGCTGGGCGGGCTCTCCTGCTTGGCCCTGCAGGTTATTTGATCTGCGATGAGTCACCGGCCCTCACCTCTCTCACCCGCCCGCCCTGCCCCTTGAGGGTTCCTACCAAGATGCACCAGGGCCTGGCTGGACCCCCTCAGAGGCCTGGACGTCCCGCTCTGGTCCCTGTCACAGCCGAGGCGAGCTGAGGAGGGCGGGGCCACGGTCAGGTCCCTCTGCTGCTCTGCTCCATGCACTGGAGAGCTGTAGACATGCTGGGTGAAGCTCCTGGCATTTAGTTGGGGGCCAGCGAGGTCTCCTTCTGGGGGTCTAGTGGGGCCCAAAGGCCTGTCTCCGGCAGGCACCACCAGACTCCTGGTCCATGTAGGGGGATGGAGGCCCCTCAAATCCAGGTGAGGGTGATGACACCCTCACATGAGGGTGACACCCAAGGACAGTAGATACAAGGGCCAGGGGGATTGCCCCATAGCTGGAAGCCTGCTTCATGAGCGGAGGGGAAAAGGCAGATGGAATAGAGAAGGGATCACTAAGAAAATGATGGCTGGAGGAACCAGTCGGGATGGGAGATGCATGCCGAAAGTAGATAATGGACCAAACATGATGACCTCTCAGTGTCTGTGTTGCAAGCCATAATGCCCAAAAGTAGAGAGAGAGTATGGGGAATATTGTCTGCCATAGAGGCAGGGGGAGGGTGGGAAAGGGGGGTATACCCGGGATATTGGTGGTGGGGAATGTGCACTGGTGGAAGGATGGGTGTTTGATCATTGTGAGATTGTAACCCGACATGAAAGCTGTAACTATCTCACGGTGATTCAATAAAATTAAAAAAAAAAACCCAGGTGTTCATGGGATGAAATAGAACAGCTCATCTATAATTTTATTATGTATTGACCTAATCTATCTTCTAACTGTCAATTATCTACATATATATATATACACATACACATACACAGGCTTCGATGAGTCACCGGCCCTCACCTCTCTCACCCGCCCGCCCTGCCCCTTGAGGGTTCCTACCAAGATGCACCAGGGCCTGGCTGGCAAATGTACAGCAGGCATTTGCCTTGCACATGGCCGACCTGGGTTCTATTCCTCTGTCCCTCTCGGAGAGCCCAACAAGCTACCGAGAGTATCCCGCCCACACAGCAGAGCCTGGCAAGCTACCCGTGGCATATTCAATATGCCAAAACAGTAACAACAAGTCTCACAATGGAGACGTTACTGGTGCCCACTCGAGCAAATTTATGAACAACAGGACAACAGTGCTAAGATAGTGCAGTTCTACATATATACACACAATCTAGCTATCAATGATCTAATTCCATCCATCCACCCATCTCTGTATCTACCATCCATCCATGTCTATATCCATCCACTTCTATAGTATCTATCTTCTACCTGTTAATTATCACTCTATATCTATAATCCCGGTACCAATGATCTATATTTATCACATATTGATTATCCATCCATCATCAATCTATCCATTCACCCACCCATCTACTCATCCATCCATCCATTTCTACATCTATAATTTATCAGTCATCTATCTCACTAACTTGTCTTTCACCGAACCATCCCTCTGTGTACCAACCAATATCTAAATTTCTTTTATTCCCCTTTTGGGACCACAGCCGCTGGTGCTTGGTGGCCCTCGCCCTACCGGGGATCACACCCGGGGCTCTCCCGTGCAAATTGTGTGCTCCAGTCCTTCCAGCCCTCTTCTGGCCTGGGCTTTGTCTTTACTTTAAATCTTTTTTTTTTTTTTTTTTTTTTGCTTTTTGGGTCACACCCAGCGATGCTCAGGGGTTACTCCTGGCTTTGCACTCAGGAATTACTCCTGGCGGTGCTTGGGGGACCATATGGGATGCCGGGGATCGAACCCGGGTCGGCCGCGTGCAAGGCAAACGCCCTACCCGCTGTGCTATCGCTCCGGCCCCCTTTACTTTAAATCTTGCTTGACCCCCAGGACTGGGCGGCTCCCAGGACTCAGCGGCCAGACTTGATTGTGAAGGGAGCTAAACCAGGGTGACCAGTCGGTGTCTCCGGGATTCGGCAGAAATCCCTGGAACTCACTTTGGGGGCCAAGTGAGAAGATAAGCCACCAACAGTGTTGACGGGAGGTGACGTGGGTTGAGGGAAGTCAGCTGCTGCGACACAGGCTCCCAGCTGGGCTTCTGGGAGACGCTCAGGGGAGCTTGCTAGCACCAGGGTCCCCTAAGACCACCCTGACTTAATGTGGGCCCTGCTGCCTGCCTACCTTTGGATCCAGGCCTGGGGGTGGTCATGTGGGACTGCCCCCACCCCCTGATACTTGCTCTCGTCTCCCTAGGAATCCTTTCCTAGTCTGGGAGTGCACCAGGTGCTCTGGTGGTCCGGCTGTGACACAAAACCAGAGGCTGAGGGTCTTTCCACCCCTCTGATTGGGTCTGTTTCACTGAGAATGCTGGAGAGGACTTTGTGGGCCCCATCAGAGCCCTTTCCCGGGGCCACGGGGGCCAAGCAAGGGAGACTGAAAGCAGAGGAAACACAGTTCCGGGTTTATGTTTCCAGAACTTTCCACCACAAGTGTCTGGCTTGGAAGGAATTTCCTCTGCAGCAGTGTGGGAAGCTGGGTGGGTACAGGGATGTGGACCCCCTGCTCCCAGGAAAAAGCCCAGGGGGTGGGGGTGGGGGAGTAGGTCTGGGACTCACAGGTGTCAGCGAATTGCGGGGACATTCTCTGCAGCTGCCACCAAGCAGCCTCTGGGTGGGAAGGGCTCTGGGGGAACAGCCACCCCCTGAGTCTGTGCCCTGGAGAAAGGGGCCCAAGCCCCAGGGCAATGGGTGTGTTTGCAGAGCTTATGCAGGCGGAGAGGGATGCTCTGTCCCCTGCTGCTCTCTTTCTTGCCAAGTGTGACCAAGGGCAGAGGCGCCAGCATGGGTCAAAGTGTCCACACTCTGGGGTCAGAGCAATAGAACTGCAGGGGCGGGGTGGGGGGGCACTTGCCTTGCATACGGCCAGCCCAGGCTTGATCCCTGGCATCCCATACGGTTCCCTGAGCCCCACCAGGAAGTGATCCCTAAGCACAGAGCCGGGAATAAACCCTGAGCGCTGCTGGGTGCGGCCCCCAAACAAAGAAACAAACAACCCTCTCCCCCACCACAAAACCCCAGAAAACAAGCAAACAAAAAAATATCCCCAAATATCCACACTCTGAACCTCGGGGTCCCTGGGGGCTGGAATTCTGGTGACACTCTGTGATCGCTTTTCCCTCGAAACGCCCCGAGAGGGCTTTTCTTGGTGGGTCCAGCATTCCAGGATATATGACTAGAGAACATGCCTCTGCAGTCAGGGCTGGGCAGGGAGAGGCAGTGGCCAGGCAAAGCCCCAAGGCCTGTGAGGGACAGACGGTCACACCCCAGATCAGGAGACAGTGGGAGAGGCTGCCTCCTGGGGCCTCTGGGTTCAGCCTGAGGTTCATTCCGAGATCAGGGTTGCAGACGATAGTCCCTTCCTGAAACCTATTCTCAGGAGCAGGGCCACTGACCTTTAAAACTGTCTATCAGGGCCAGAAAGATAGCTCAGTGGGTTGAGCACATGCTCAGCATGCAAGAGACCTGGGTTCAACCCCCAGTACTGCATGATTTCCTAAGCATCTCTGGGGAAAACCCGAGCCAGGAGTGGCCCCACGAGGTGTGACCCAACAAACAAAGAAACAAACAATGTGCAAACCAGGCCCAGGGAGGAAGCTCAAAGGGGGCGGAACGCGTGTCTAGCATGTGTCAGACCCTGAATACAATCTCAGCTCTGCAAAGTCCCCTCAACGCCACTGGGTGTGTTCTGGAAGGCTCCCCACCCCTAACACAGTGGGTTAGGAAAATATCACAAAGAAAAAAGCAAGGGCTGGAGAGATAGCACAGCGGGGAGGGCGTTTGCCTTGCACGCGGCCGACCCGGGTTTGATTCCCAGCATCCCATATGGTCTCCTGAGCACCACCAGGGGTAATTCCTGAGTGCAGAGCCAGGAGTGACCCCTATGCATCACCAGGTGTGACCCAAAAAGAAAAGAAAAAAAAGTAAATCAGATGGTGTCTCTCCTTGACCTCTCATCAGACTCAGAATAAAACCCACAATCTTGCCAGACCACATGAGGTGGGAACCTGTCCCCCATCCCTCTCGTCCATCTTGGGTCACCTGTGTTATCCACTTCCTCACTTGCCAACAGGGTTTGCTCTCTGCTTTCTCCCTGCCCCATCCGCCACCCCCGCCCCGGCTGATTCCTTCCAAGTTGGACCTCTGTGGTTGGGGTGTCACCTTGTACAGACCCTCTGCAGATCAGCCTCCCCAGGCCACCAGGCCTCCTCCGTGGTCACTGTGGATTCCAGTGTCCATCTATCTGGCTCACAGCAAACAGAGAGATCTGCTTATGTGTTTGCTTTTATATTCTTTCAAAAAAATTATTTACTTTTGGTTTGGGGGGGGGGTCACATGTAGCAGCGTCAGGGCTTACTCCTGACTCTGTGCTCAGGGATCACTCCTGGTAGGGATCTGGGGACCATAGGGGTTATCAGGGATTGAACCTGGAGAAGCTCTGTGCACGTCGATGCCCTACCTGATGTACTGTAGCTCCATGTGTTTGCCTGCCCCTCCCGCCCAGCCCCTCTTTCACCTCAAGCTCACCTTTGAATCCCCAAAGGGTGCTTATTACCCATCTGAGTGGATGGATGATGAGACCGGAAACTCTCTCAACTGGAGTCTCCCGAAGAGACCAGAGTGTGATGTCTGTTTACCGTAGCTGGTGTGATGCTGGGGGCTGACCTCAGGGACACCACCACTTCCTAGCAAGCACTTCGCTGTCCTGTCTCCCCCACCCCCGCCCTCAGCATGGGGAAACAGGTTTCAGAAAGCCCCAGAGGTGTACTAGTTAGCAGAGGTGCTAGAGTCAAAAGCCAGATCACTGGGGCCGACCCCAACCCATCATCCCCACCCTTTGAGGGCCCCCCTTCCTCAAGTCCCACTTTGCTGCTCTTGTTAACCTCTCACCACCCCGATGTTCTGTTCCAGATCTGAGCATTTCTCCCCAAGCCCTTGACCTTTGGGTCCCTTTCTGGGGTGGTACAGAGACCTCACCCTTTTTTTTAATTTATTATTCATTTTTGCAGGTTGACTTTAGGTTGACTACTCTCTCTCGTTTGCCAAGGCATCGAAAATCAGATGGGCTGGATACGTAATGTGACTTGGAGATGACCGCTAGACTAGAGCTGTTACCGACTGGATTCCACGGGATGTCAAAAGAATGCATAGCCGCCCACCTACAAGATGGTCAGATTTCGTCAAGACCCCAAACGAATGGTTTGAGGCTCTTTGCGTTCCTGGAGCGAGCAGACACCATTGGGCTACACTAGCACGTGACAGGGACGAATGGAGATGTTACTGGTCCTGCTTGAGCAAATCGATGAGCAACGGGATGACAAGTGATACAAGTGATAATTTTTGCAGTGCCAAGCTGGAACCCAGGGCATCACACACAAAACAAGTGCTCGTTTGAGGCCCCATCCCTCTTGAAACAAATCTTCTTACTTTCCTGATGACTTGTCAGTTCCAATTATTGCATGGAGCTGGATATGGTAACTTTAGGGGAAGGGTTGGAGAGAGAACAGCGGGAAAGGTGCTTGCCTTGCATGCACCAGGCCTGCGTCCCATCTGGCTCCCTGCAGCGTCTTCTAGAAGGAGGAATCCCTGAGTAAGAGCCAGGAGTAAGTCCTGGGCACCACCGCTGGGTGTGGCTTTAAAACAAAATTAGACCAAATTCCCACTACCACCACCACCACCACCACCACCACAACAACAACAACAAAAAGGCCACCAACCAACAAAGCAACAATCAAACTTCTGGAGGAAAGGACAGCTGGGCTGGGGGTGGGGACCCCACAGGGTTGTGGCACTTGGAATAGACTCATCGCACTCCTGTGCGCCTAAGCGCTGAATTGCAGCAACTGCCTGGTCTGACAGATCTCGCGAGAGCAAGGAGGGCCTGTGGCTCCCCAGGTGTGCGCCAAACACCCCCACCTCCCCTGGCGCCATCTGGAGAAGTGCCTTCTCTCCTTCCCTCGGGGACTGACAGCTATGCCAGAGGTCCCTAAACTTGTTAGGTCTACCTTCCCCTTTTCTCCCTGTTTAGAAAAACAACAACAACAACAACAACAACAAAACAAACTCTGAAACAGCACCCCTGAGCTTGAAACTGCCCTTGCAGACCTGAGCCCTGAAAATCCACCTTTTTTTAGAGGGTCGCACAGAAGGCGCCCCCGTGGCACCCAGGCCCACTCCCACCAGCCAGGGGTGTTTCCAGTGCCCCTTAGCACCAATCTTGGAATCGCTGGGCTCGACTATGCTGTTGTGACTGTGGGCAGGACGTTGGACTTTAGGGATCTCATCTGTGAACTGGGGCTGAAGGCAGGGGGCCAGGCTTGCGGGCACTGAAAGGGGCAACCCCCAGGTCAGTGAGACAAGGGGGTCCAAACTTTCCTCAGCCACGCAGGCCCTTCCAGGCTCTCATTTCCTCCAGGTCTCATTTCCATGTGCCGAGGTAGGTGGACCTGGGTGACTCAAGTTCATGCCGAGGGAGGAAAGCACAAGTTGACTTCGAGAGTGAGTTGACGCCAACTTCTGGTGGGCTGACGCCGACTTCCGGTGGGCGAGCTGACGCCGACTTCCGGTGGGTGAGCTGTCCCCGGCTTCCGGTGGGGACACAGGCACAAAATTTGTGGAAGAGCGTCAGACCCGGATCCGTCAGGGGCTGGGAGGCAGCAAGGGCAGGGCTGGGGGAGCGCTTCCTTGCACCCGCACGTTTGTTGAGGACTTGTCAGCTGCCCCTGGTTGTGGGGTTTCAGCCTAGTGGGGGTGACAGATGGGAATGGCAGCCGTGGCAGTTGCTGTGAAGAACTGGGTGTGTTAGCCGTTCAGTGAGTGGGCCTTGCCGAGGGCTGGGTGCTGGGCGTTGGTGTGTGTGTGTGTGTGTGTGTGTGTGTGTGTGTGTGTGTGTGCGTGCGAGTGCGCGCGCTGGGGTGAGTCTGAGGAGGGGTTGCAGATGTCACCCTATGGGGGGCAAGAGCCCGCAGCCCTGGGCAGGGCACGTGGACAGGTGGTGGCCAGAAGGGGTTGGGCAGTGCAGTCCAACCCGACAGACTCCTGGGGGCCAGGCTGGGGTGCTGGGCGGGGAGGGGTGGCAGGGGTGTGTGTGTGTGGGGGGCATATGGGGCAGCTTCGTGGGCTGGGCTGGAGGGCAGGCTGGAGGGGGGAGTGTGTGTGGGTCAGTGGGCGTGGAAGGGCGTGGGGAGGACCACGGTGGGGACGGAGCCAAGCTTCTGTTGCTGAGTCAAGTGCTCTAGCCCCTCCAGGTGGTGTAGGGGGCCAGGGTTTGGTTCCCTTGCCGTTAATGCTTCGTGATCCCCCCCGTTATTTGGTGAGGTGAATGTGGGTCAGGCAGAGTTGCCTGAGCCCCATCGTGCAGGCGTGGGACCCGTCTTTGTCTTTCCTTGCTGTGAGCCTGGAGCCCCCCTAGACGCTTCTGGAGGAGAGCTTCAGCCCAGGGAGCCCTAGACAAGCCCAAGCCCTTTCTTTGGTGTTGGCTGCACCCCCTTCCCGGGGCTCCCTTCCCCTTCTCAAGGCATCCTGTCCCCTCATGCTCCCCCGCCCAGCCCTCCGCTGGCCTCAGAGGCTGTGGTCTGAACCCTTCTCTGGCAGCCAGGAGGGATCAAGGGTCAGGGAACCCCAGAGCTAGTGAGCCGGGCCATGGGGTTGACTGGATGGGTTTCTTCAGGTCTTGGGGGCTGGACCCCGTTTTCCTGGGAATAGCTGAAGGGCTTCACTCTGTTTCATGGGGGTTTACTGCCGGCCAGGGGCCTGGGACACGAGCTTGCAGAGCCTGGTGGTCCCCATTCTCAAGGCTGCTGCTTTGAGCATCCCGGAAGACAGGCTCTGCTGGGGTCAGGATGGCGGGGGTCCCAAGGAAAGGGCACAGTGCTCCAACTCGTGCTTTCCCCATCTGCAAAAGGGGTGTAGCCTCCGGAGGGCAGGGTGGTGGGGGCTGGGGAGGGTCAGGGGACAGCAGGCGCGGCAATGAATCTGAGCCAGACTGAGTAGCTCTGGGCAGGGGGAAGAGGTGCTGTTCT
Source organism: Sorex araneus (assembly GCF_027595985.1). Lineage (NCBI taxonomy): Eukaryota > Metazoa > Chordata > Mammalia > Eulipotyphla > Soricidae > Sorex > Sorex araneus. The sequence goes on along the minus strand of NC_073307.1, from coordinate 160,765,179 downwards.
CCGTGGCCAGCGCTCTCTCGGCTTTCTTTGTTGCAGGGGTGCGGGGGGGGGGGCGGGCTGTTGGGAAAGGGGGGTAGAAGCAGAGCTCAGTGGGGTGGTCAGGCCTCTGGGCCTCTGGCAGACCATTCCTGGGAGTTGGTTCCATTGCCAGGGTCTCCAATTCCTTTGCCTTCCTGAGCCACATTTCAGGAGGACGAAGAGCCCCGTAACTCCTGGTGATGGACGTGGTGCTGAGGAGAGAGCGGGGCTGTGTGACCTGGCCCCGTGCTTCCAGGCCCTCCTTGGCATCCAGGACGCCCGTTGGAAAACGGGAATAGTGATTCCCAACGGTCTGGACGATCCAAGTGCCGGTGCCTTGTAGACCAGAGACCACGAAACTGCTCCACTTTTGAGCTGGCATCATGGCTGATGGGGCTCCGTGCTGTGCCCTGCCCCCTTCCCCCCCACCCTGCAGGAGTAGCCGGTCCCTGCTGGACAGGCACTGGGTGGGGACCACGGGAACCACACAGGCTAATGGCCACAGCAGCTTGGGGCCCAGGGCCACGGGCCTGTTTCTGACTCTGCCGGTGGTGGCCCTGGAGAGAGGCAGGAGCTAGGAAGGACAGACTGACCAGCGGGCATGACGTGGGGGCAGAAAATACACTCTGGACCAGATATATGGCCACTTAGTCCCTGTATTGCAAACCGTAACACCCCAAAGGGATGATTATTTTATTTTATTTTATTTTATTGCTTTTTGGTCACACCCGGCGATGCACAGGGGTTACTCCTGGCTCTGCACTCAGGAATGACTCCTGGCGGTGCTCGGGGGACCCTATGGGATGCTGGGAATCGAACCTGGGTTGGCCATGTGCAAAGCAAACGCCCTATCATTCCAGGTCCAAGATATATATATTGCCAAAATGAAGAGAGAGTAAGGGGGGAATGTGCCTGCCACAGAGGCAGTGAGGGGCAAGGGGGTAGCATGGGAGGTGGGGGGAGGGATACTGGGGACATTGGTGGTGGGGAATGGACACTGGTGGGCAGATGGGTACTTGGTCATTGTATGACTGAAACGTAATCACAACAGTTTGTAAGTCTGTAAAAAATAAAAAAATTTAAAAATAATGCACCCCCTGCCACGCCCCACCCCCACCCCCACCCCCGAACTGGGTGCCAGGCACCTCTGGCAGTGTTTGCCCCGAATCCTCACACTGGTCGGCCCCCTTGCACCCTTACTCGGGAAAGCTCCTGCTCTCGCACCCTCTAAACCTTAGGGTCCGTCCAGCTGGAGCGATGGTACAGTGGGAGGGGGGCTTGCCTTGCACAAGGCTGACCCGGGCTTGGTCCCCGGCACTGAATCTGGCGCCCCTCCCCACAACTTCTGCCAGGAGTGGCCCCGAGCACTGAGCGAGGAGTAAACCCTGAGCATCGCCGGGTGTGATGTGACCTCAAACCCTCCCCACCCCTCCCCGCAACAGTTTAGGGCTTGGGCCAGTGCTGGGGTGCACAGGACTGTGGCTCCCAGGCGGCCACTTGGGCCACGCCTGGTGGTCTCAGGGGCAGGCGGGGCCAGGATTGGACTCTGCTCCTCACGCATGCCCCAGTGCACCTTACATGACTTTGAAACGTATATCCAGCCCTGTTCCCTTTATTTTTATTTTAGGGGTCACACTCAATCGTGCTCGGGGCTTTCTCCTCAACTCTGTGTCCAGGGGTCACTCCCGGCAGGGGTCAGAGAGCACACGGGCAGTACCAGGAGTCGAACCAGGGATGGCCCCAGGGAAGGCAAGTGAGGAAACGGAACTCACTGCCCACGTCTCCAGCCCCCGGTTCCTTGGAGGTTCATGTAAGGGGGAGACGGTTCAGGAGACCCGGGGGCGTCTCCCATGCAGGGGCTGGCCGTGTGGGGCCTTGGTCAGCGGCCACGGGGTTTAGGCCTGATGCCATCAGTGCAGCAGCCCCAGCGGCTCTGGGCTGACCTCACCCTCCAGGCTCTGGGAAGGGCCGGGGGCGTCGAGTCCAAGGAACAAGGTGGGGTTCTGCATTCTTCTGGCTACAGACTTGAGCACAGGCCCAGCTGTCCCCTAAGGGGCTCTCCGGGGAAGTCGGGATGCCAAGCTGGGCTCAGCGACTGGGGGGTATGTGTGTGTGTGTGTGTGTGTGTGTGTGTGTGTGTGTGTGTGCGCGTGTGAATGTGCAATGAATATGTGCATATGTGTACATGTATGCGTGTATATGTATATATGTGTGTGTATGTACCTGTTGTCAGAGCCAAGTGCTGGCCCCGTGGTCTAAAGCAGGCCTCGCATGTGCCCTGGCAGACGGGCAGGGTGAATTGCAGCGCTGTGTCCACCCAGGCAGAATGGGCGCCCCCTGCAGGCCTGGCTGAGCCAGCAGCAAGTGGAGACTCAAGGGTCCCAGGTGCTGGAACTTTCTTTCCCTTTCTAAGAAAAGGAAGCTTCTTCCCAGCAGGGGCGGCAGAGCTGGGACCTGGCCAGGAGAGGGGTGGGGGTCTCATTCCGCAAATTCCCCTGACACCCAGCGCCAATGCAATCCGGCGGCGGGGTCCCCTCCCAGGAACCAACCCACTGCTAAGCCTCTCTGAGCCAGGAGGGGAGTGGGGGGTTCCGGAGGGTGGAGTGTGTGTGTGTGTGTGTGTGTGTGTGTGTGTGTGTGTGTGTGTGTGTGAGAGAGAGAGGGGGGGACGGGGTGGGGAATGGAGTCAGCAGAAGGCCTCGCCCTGCATCCTGGCTGCCTCCCGAGCCTGGGGACAGACACGCTGGAATTTCTAAAGAAGACAGGGTCGGGGTGGGAAAGGGCTCGGGGGCGGCTGAGCAGCGTGTTGAAGTCATGAGGTGTCCAGGGCGTGATCATCCGTCAGAGCCAGAGATAAGCGGGAGATGGGGGGGGGGTTAGATTGGGGGAGACAGCGGGCAGGAAGGCCGGATCCCGTCCAGATCCGGGGTGAGGTCACTGGGGAAGCATGCGGCCCACACGGGCTGCGCGGGCCCAGAGGAAGGGAGGGGAACGGGCCCAGAGCGCGCCTTGGTCTTTCTGTTTCAAAGATGAATTCCTATAAAATAACACAATATGAGACTGACACCCAAGGACAGTAGGCACAAGGGCCGGGAAGATTGCTCCACGGTTGGAAGCCTGCCTCATGAGCTGGGGGAAAAGGCAGCTGGGATACTGAAGGGATCATTGTCATTGACGGTTGGCGGGGGGGTAGTTCGGGATGGGAGACGTGTGCTGGACCAAACTCGATAGCCGCTCAGTACCTGGATTGCAAACCATCGTGCCCTGAAGTAGAGAGAGAGTAGGCGGGAAATTGCCGTAGAGGCAGAAGCAGGGTTGGGGGTGTGGGGGATACTTGGGGACATTGGTGGTGGGGAATGTGCACTGGTAGAGGGATGGGTGTTCTATCATTGTATGATTGAAACTCAAACATGAAAGCTTTGTAACTGCATCTCATGGTGATTCCATTAAAAAATAATAATATTTTTTTTAAAAAAGAAAAAACCCCCAAAACCAAAAAACAAAGATGAATTCCTCTGTATCTGTACAGAACGTGCAGGCGAGCTGAGTGTAGAGTCACAGGCCCTGGGTGGACAGCTGTTCTGGACGGCCAGAGAACTACAGCCTTTGTTTTCAACCCACTCCCCGCCCTCCCCCACCCCCTGCACACACACACACACACACACACACACACACACACACACACACACACACACACATCTCTAGGTGCTCAGGGAGTGTGGCCCCCACCTGAGCCTGTTTGGAAACACTCCTGAAAACGGCCTTTGCCCAAGAGGCTCTTGGCGGGGCGGGGGGGGGGGGGGTCAGGGGGGCGTTTAGTTCCTGCTTCCTGTGTGCTGGGGGGGGGGGTTCCTGGGAACGGTGAGGTGAAGCGGGCAGCCTGCTGGGAAGAGGCCGTGGAGGAGGATCCCAGGGTGAGGCCTTTCCGGGCTGCTGCACAGCGTGAACCCGCTCCCCATGTGCCCTCCCAGCCCCAGGCCCGGCTGCCAAACTTCTGGGTGGGGCCTGTGCTCTTGGCATGGACCCCACTTCCCTTCCCAGACCCAGGCTCGGTCCTGTTCCCAAGCCCGGTGCTCTGAGCTGCAACCCAGCGCGATCACTCCCCCAAGGAGCTTGTCCCCGGCCCGTTCAGGCCCCTGGCCCGAAAACCTCCACCGCGGGTGCTGTTTCCGAGACGTGCCACCAGGGCCCAGTGAGCAGGCCAGGGGCAGGCGTGGGCGACTGTGGTCAGGGATGCCTAAAGGCTTTTCCCTGGCGGGCGTAAGTGTGACGTGCCCAGGAGGCACCGGCCTCCCACGTCTCACCCGCCCACCGGTCCGGCTCTACTGCTGCCAGACTCAGTCTCCCGGGAGATGCCAGCCAAGCAGCTAAACTTCGTGGAAGCACCAGTCCCCGTGGCTGAAAACTCTGGGGAGCCCTTGGGAGGCAGCTGGGCCTTGTACCCTGCTGCAGCTGCTCATCACCCCCACTGCTGGCGCCACGCTAAGGCCTCCACTCCTCTGCTTCACGGATATTCTCTTCGGAGATGCCAAACTGGTGCCCAGTGCCCAGGTGCCCAGGCTGAGAAATCTAGTGTCAGGGCCAGAGCGATGATAGCACAGTGGGGAGGGAGTTTGCCTTACACGCGGCCAGCTGGGGTTTAACCCCCGGCATCCCGTAGGGTTCCCCGAGCACCGCCAGGAGTGACTCCTGAGTGCAGAGACAGGAGTAGCCTCTGAGCATCGCTGGGTGTGACCCAAAAAGAAAAAAAGAAAAAGAAAAAGAGAAATCTAGTGTCTTCTTGGAGTGGGGCGGGCAGCCTCCCTCCACCCTCAGCCACACCCACTTCTCCTATCTGCTGCCGTTGGCCCAGACTACAGATCCTGGAGTCTCTGGACATCTCATCACCCGGCGATGCACAGGGGTTACTCCTGGCTCTGCACTCAGGAATTACTCCTGGCGGTGTTTGGAGGACCATATGGGATGCTGGGAATTGAACCCGGGTCAGCCTCGTGCAAGGCAAACACCCTACCCGCTGTGTTATTGCTCCAGCCCCCATTTCCTAGTTCTTCAATACTGAAATTCCAGTAGGAGCGCCCCAAATTAGGTGGGAAAGGAACACAGAGGCCAACTAAACTCCACAAACAAAAACAGCAACACAGAAGAAGGTTCAACTAGCAACAAACAGCTTTATCATTTCTTAGACAAGGACTTAGCCCATGATCAGCTATAACAATTTTCACATAATCATATAACAATTTTCACATGATTACATAATTTCCACATGCTCAGCTATAACAATTTTCACATAAAAGTTGATTTTTTAACACTTTTTGATCTTAATATCTTTGTTATCTAACCAAAATTTTTTTTGTTGTTAATGCTTTTTTTTTGTTTTGCTTTTTGGGTCACACCTGGCATTGCACAGGGGTTCCTCCTGGCTCTGAACTGAGGAATTACTCCTGGCGGTGCTCAGGGGACCATATGGGATGCTGGGAATTGAACCCGGGTCAGCCACATGCAAGGCAAACGCCCTACCCGCTGTGCTATCTCTCCAGGCCCTGTTGTTAATGCTTTTTTTTGCTTTTTGGGTTACACCCAGCAATGCTCCAGGTTTACTCCTGGCTCTGCACTCAGGAATTACTCCTGACGGTGCTTGGAAGACCATATAGGATGCCAGGGATCAAACCCGGGTTGGCTGTGTGCAAGGCAAATGCCCTACCCGCTGTACCATCGCTCTGACCCCAATCTAATCAATTTCAACTCCCAGAATTTTGTCAATAGTTGTGGCTTTTGTCCACATTAAAATAAAAAATTAAGAAAACCCCCCAAGAGGCATTGTTTTAAGTTCTAAGGGATGTCAGGTGTGGCCCTGGTAAGGCTAAGTTAAGGTGGTACTCACTCACTGTTTCAGGACACTAACCTTTTGAGCTTTTTTCTGTTACTATTTCCCCTCACATCAGTGTTTTTCCCCCCAATGTCTATGCACACAATCCCCTTTTACTGTAAAATAGTGACAAGGACATGGGGCAATCAGGAGACCCACCCGGCCGCCCGCCCCGGGCTCTTGAGAGCGATGTCCTCTGGAGTCTCGGTCTCGGCAGGGCTGCGAGGCACCAGCCCTGCACAGTGCTCTGAGTCACCAGCTCTGCACAGTGCTCTGAGTGGGACTTCCAGTTTCTTTGCAGCCCTTTTGCATCTTGCACATTTTCTGCTTCTCACAGAGACACGCTGCGTTCCGTTTCCGGCGTAAGGATGTGGGCAGTAAGGCTACGTCTCTGCGTGGCCCTTTGGGGGTGCATCTCCCCCAGACGGAGCCACGAATGGGACGTGCTTACCTGAGTTCCAGGCCCAAAGTCCCACGGAGTCCCATGGCTGGACCTGGTTTCACCTCTGACCGTACACTCGGCCCCACCCCCTCTTCTGGCTCACACCTGCACCCGCGCAGGTACCAGACTCTCCGGGCTGGATAGGCTGGGGGAGGCGGGTGGGGACGCGGGTATAGACTCCAGGGCTCTCCCCAAGTGGCCCAGATCGCTTGGCACAAGATGAAGGCTGCTGGCCTGCCTGTGGAGGTGCGGGGTGGGGCCGGCCGGCTGGTCCCCACCGTTCCCGCCCCTCCCCCCCCCCCCCCCCCCCCCCCGCAACAGCTCTGGTGAGAACCATGAGGAGGGCTCAAGTTTCTCTCTGTTGGGCTTGTTGTTTAGCATATGCCTGGCATGGTGCTCTGGGGTCATTCCTGGTGATGCTTGGGGGGGGACCCCGAAGTGCTGTGGATTAAATCCAGGGCTTTCTGGATTAAAAACAATCACGTGTTCTAATCCTTGGAGTTACCTCCCTGTCCCCAAACTCTCTTTGCCCAATCGCCACCCGCCCTGTATACTCAGGGATGCAGTCCAAGGCTCCGAGGAAAGGCCTGGAACTGCAGAGGATGCTATTTTATTCCCGTTTATCTATGCCCAAGGTGACATTTCATAAGAAACCAGGCACGGCAGGAGAGTAACAACAAGAGATAATAGAATCACTAACAATTCACAGTCATATGCTGTACAGTGGGGCTCAAACGGTCCCGGGGAGACGGGGGCTTCGGTTGTCTGAAAACCAGGGGCAGTGACACGAAGGACAGGCAGGGGGAGACACGCTGTTCCTCGGGGTGGAAAGGCACACCCTGAAAAGCAATTACAAAACATATTTTCCCCGCCTGGGTGGGTGCTGCTCCGGGCGCTGGTGAGTTTGGGCCAAATGACAATGTCCCTGTTTTCCTGGCCTCGCTCTGCTGGGGCCCAAGCATCGGGCAGTGTGTGTGCCGAGCAGCCCCAGGAGTCAGAGAAATGGCTGATTTTGATGGATTCTATGGGGCATTTTTTTGGGGGGGAGCGTGACAATTCTGCTCCCAAACACCCTGGAGTAGGTGAAAATGAAGGCACTTTTTTTTTTTTTTGGTTTGTTTGCTTGCTGCCCTCTAGTGGCATGGAGGGGGACAGGACAGAAATGGTGCCTCTTTTTATTTTATTTTATTTTATTTTTGTTTTTGGTCACACTAGGCGATGCACAGGGGTCACTCCTGGCTCTGCACTCAGGAATTACCCCTGGTGGTGCTCAGGGGACCATATGGGATGCTGGGAATCGAACCCGGGTCGGCTGCGTGCAAGGCAAATGCCCTCCCCACTGTGCTATTGCTCCAGCCCCCTTTCTTCTTTTTCTTTCTTTCTTTCTTTCTTTCTTTCTTTCTTTCTTTCTTTCTTTCTTTCTTTCTTTCTTTCTTTCTTTCTTTCTTTCTTTCTTTCTTTCTTTCTTTCTTCTTCCTTCCTTCCTTCCTTCCTTCCTTCCTTCCTTCCTTCCTTCCTTCCTTCCTTCCTTCCTTCCTTCCTTCCGAATCACCGTGAGATAGTTACAGCTTTCATTTTTGAATTACAGTCTCACAATGATCAAACACACACCCATCCCTCCACCAGTGCACATTCCCCACCACCAGTTTCCCCTGTATACCCCCTTTCCCACCCTCCCCCTGCCTCTATGGCAGACAATTTCCCCCCCCATACTTTCTACTTTTGTACATTATAGTCTGCAGAGCCAGGAGTGACCCCTGAGCATCGCCAGGTGTGACGAGAGAAAGAGAGGAGAGAGGAGAGAGGAGGGGGAGAAAGAGAGACAGAGGGGGAAGAGGGGGAGAGAGAGAGGAGAGAGAGGAGAGAGAAGAGAAAGGAGAGAGAGGGGAGGGAAAAGAAAGAAGAAAGGGGGAGAGAAGAGAGAAGAGAGGGAAAGAGGAGAGAGGAGAGAGGAGAGAGAGGGAGGAGAGAGAGGAGAGAGAGAAGAGAGAGTAGAGAGAGCAGAGAAAGGAGAGAGAGGGAGAGAAAAGAAAGAAGAAGGGGAGAGGAGAGAGAGAAGAGAGGGAAAGAGGAGAGAGAGAGAGGAGAGAGGGATAGAGGAGAGAGAGAGGAGAGAGAGGGTGGAGAGAGAGGAGAGAGAGAGAAGAGAAAGGAAAGAGAGGGGAGAGAAAAGAAAGAAGAAAGAGGGAGAGAAGAGAGAGAAGAGAGGGAAAGAGGAGAGAGAGAGAAAGAGAGAGAGAGAGAGAGAGAGAGAGAGAGAGAGAGAGAGAGAGAGAGAGAGAGAGAGAGAGAGAGAGATCAAACCTAAACACAGCTGGGTCTCGGACTTGCAGGCTCCCAGACTAGTGAGCAGCCCAGGAAGGCCCAGGACTGTGGGGGTTCACAGGGGGCTGCTGACAGGTTTCCAAGGCCATCAAAGGCCAGCTCCTTCCTGGGACCCCGAGACACGGTTCCTCTCTATGGCCGTAGGCCCCGTGAGACAGAGCAGCTGTCCTTTCCCTCCATGTCCTCTTCATAGCAACCGCCTCTAGGTAAAGCGCATGCGTGGAAGGCCCACTTGCTCAGGACCGTCCAGGCCAGAGGGAGCGGCCACAGGATTCACACCCAGCCCCGTCTCCCAGGGCTGCCGCGGGTTGACTCGGGTGGGTGCTGGCAAAGTTCGTGGCGGGGGGGGGGGGCGCTCCGTAAACCTGCCGACCCCTGCCTGCAGGCTGTCGTCTCTCCCCTCACCCGTTCACCCACAGGAGCGCGCAACTCTTTTTTTTTTTTCTTTTTGGGTCACACCCGGCGATGCACAGGGGTCACTCCTGGCTCATGCACTCAGGAATTACTCCTGGCGGTGCTCAGGGGACCATATGGGATGCTGGGATTCGAACCCGGGTCGGCCGCGTGCAAGGCAAACGCCCTACCCACTGTGCTATCACTCCAGCCCCAGCGCGCAACTCTTCAGAAAGACTCCAGGGCACCGGCCACGGGGGTGGGACGCGGTGTCTGGGCCCCGTGGGGGCTCCTGACCTGCCTCAGTCTCCCGCCTCGGCGGGCAGGCCAGGGCCAGTGGTGCACACGCTGGTCTTTGCCATCAGTGACTCCTGACCTCGCTGCTCGTCGTTCAAAACACATTTTATTAGTGGCACATGGGGTGGGCACGTGAAAGCAGTTTCTTTCCACAGAGGAGGCATGCGCCGGTGGGTTAAGAGAAACAGAAGAGACCGCCACGGCGCGAAGACCATTTGCGGGATGAAGAGCAATGAACAGGGAACACTCTCCACCAAGGAGATGGCTTTCTGGACCATCCCCCGCTCCCCCACCCCCCAGTTTGGCTGGAGGTGGGTGGTGATGGGAGGGGGGGGGACCCCATAGCACTGGACAGTCTCAGAATGCATGAAGTCTCATGGCTCACCTCGACGATCTCGCCCTGTTGGAGGGGAGAGGGGCCCCCGGCGGGTCCCCGGGAGGACCCGGACGGTCTGCGGTAGGTGCTGGCCCGCAGGGGGACACTGGTGAGTGGACACCTCTGGGAACCCAAGGAAACCCTCAGACTCACCGTCCCTCGGTGTGACCCCCCCACCTCCAGCTCAGGGGCGTCCAGAGGGACCTCGGAAAGGCCCTGGACACGTGTGGCTCTGAAGGGTCTTAGAAAAGTCGGCTGAGCGGGGGTCTCTAGCTGCCGGGGGACAGACCACGGCGGTTCCGTGGCTCCTGCCTCACGCCCACATCCCTTCTCTAACTCCTCCTTCCCACCTGCCCTCCGCCCAGGGAACATCTGCGACTCAGCGGGTATCCTGAAACCCTGCCTATGACCTCCTATGACCTCCTATGACCTCCTATGACCTCCGCCCCCCTGCCCCCCCCACCTGCCGCCCTTCTGCAGGCCGGCAGCTTCCTTCTCTCGCTGCCCGCAGCCCTGCAGGGACGCCGGCCACGGGGCGCGGTCCCCCCTCTCCTCCTCTCCTCTCTGCGGAGTCTGCCCCTCTACCAGGGCCTCTGACACGGAGTGATCACGGCAACAAAACGACGGCCAGACTGCGTCAGTGTTCCATGTCTAGATCTAATTGGTTACGCTAGGTGTCCACACCGGGGAGCCGGCCGCCGCCCACACCCCCGCGCCCCCCGCCCTGGCACCCCCTCCCCGCTCCACGCGGGGACCTGGCCTCACGCGGCCTTGAGGTCAGTGACTCTGGTGTCCCCCAGGTCGATGCCGCAGTGCAGCTTGCCGTTCTTGGCCGCTGCCCAGGGCATGGAGGTGGACGTCCACTTGGCCACCCAGTCTCCTTTCTTGTTCACCACGATGACACCGCCCAAGCCGCTGACCCTCGACTTCATATACTCCAACGCCGTCTTTGCGGCCTCTTCCAGGGTCTTCCCTGAGGGCCAGGGTCGGGGGGGGGTGCAGAAATGACACGGGTGACCAGAGCAGACACCAGAGGGAGAAGAGTCACGTGCGACACGGACCACCTGCCGCACCTGAGATGCATCGCCCCCCCCCCGCCCCCCCCCCCCCCCCCCCCCCCCCCCCGGCTCGGCCTGGCTCTACGGCGCCCCCTGGTGGCCGAGGCACAGAAGGCAGCTGTGCTGGAATCCAGCCAGGAAGGAGCACCAGAGGGAGGAGCATGATCTTTGAGTCCCGCAGGAAGGGGTCCTGCTTACTTCTCCAGCTCTCTCTCTCACCTGTCTCTACCCCGCCCCCCAACCCCGACCCCCCCCCCCGTGTCCATGCACTCTGTACCTTGTTCCACGTAAAAAAGGGTGAGCCGGGCCAGGTTCACCCTCAGGATGCTCTCCCCGTGCCCCGTTGTGGAAATGGCTCCAATGTCATTGTCGGCGTAACCTCCAGATCCTGCTCAAGAGACGGGCAAGGAAGCCAAAGCACAGCGGGGGAGGGCGTTGGCCTTGCCCGTGGCCGACCCAGGTTCCATCCCCGGCATCCCATACCGTCTCCCCCTGAGCACCATATGGCTCTTGAGTGCAGAGGCAGGAGGGACCCCTGGGCATCACCGGGCGTGACTCCCAAACCAACCAACCAACCAACCAACCCTCCAAATAATCACCGCCAACCCGACCGGGACTCTCTGACGCTGCCACCAACACCAAAGAGGAAGGGAGGCAGGGGCCCTGGGTACCTACCGATGCACGGTGTGTCCCCGACGCGGCCAACCATCTTATTAATGGTGCCCCCCGTGGAGGTTGCGTAAGCCACATTCCCTTTGCTGTCCAAGGCCACAGCGCCCACGGTTCCCAGGTGTCTGCCAAGAACGAACAGAGAGAAAGCCACGGGCTCCTGGAGGCGACACTCGCTTAGTGCCACCAAGACGCCCACGGAAATGCCACGGGCCAGCGGGACACGCTTTTCTACCGATGACCCCTTTATTACTTGTTTAATTTTAATTTTTCATTTTAATGAATCGTCGTGAGATACATTTACAGACTTTATAGACGTTCATGATTGCGTTTCAGTCAAACAATGTTTGAGTGCCCATCCCTCCTTCAGTGCCCATTCCCCACCCCCAGTGTTCCCAGGATCCCTCCCCACCCCCACCCCTTCCCACCTCCTGCCTCTGTGGCAGGCACAACCCCCTCCCTTACTCTCTCTGTCCTTTTTGGTGTTATGGTTTGCAATACAGGTAACCGAGCTGCCGTCCTGTTTGGTCCAGAGTCTACTTTCAACAACGCATCTACTATCCCGAGCGAACCCTCCAACCCCCATTTCTGTAGTGCTCCCCTCTCCACCCCAGCGCCTGAGATCAGCTATCAAGCCGCGGGGCAGTCCTCCTGACCCTTATTTTAACTGTTAGCCTTAGGTGTTAGCCGATGACCTCTTTGCTGTCCCCCTTTTTGCTTCTTAGTCTACACACGGCAGCTCGCTACATGTCCCTTTGCTGCAACGTTCTGAGCGTGTCCCGTCCTAGCTCCAACATGTCCAGCCGTGTAAGTTAGTCGTCAATTCTCTGCCCCTCCAGATTCCCATCTCTAAAATGGGAAGGCATCTCAGCAGAGCGCATCTCACGTGCCGGAGTGCAAACGTTGGGGGGGGGTGGGGGCGCTCTGAAAGCGGTCACCAAGCGGGCCACGCCCCTTCTAACCCGGGGAAGGCTGCCTTGGGTCACGTGGACATACCAACTTTCAGGTTTTACCGGACAGTCACGAGAGTGAAGTTGACGGCGGGGACCAGGGGGGTGGAGGGCTGTGCTGATTGCTAGGGAAGACCACGAGGCAAGACCACGCTTGCCAAGTTCACGAACTCTTAACGGGGGCCGCTGGGTTTACAGGGGTCAAATGAGGGTGGGTGAGGAGCAGAGCAGGCAGCTGCCACGTCGTATGATGTGGTTAAACCTCCTGGCCCCCGAGCCCAGGCCTGATTGATTGCTAGCTGTCCTGGCCTAATTAACAGCGTCCGTTCACTCTTAAAGAAAGTTCCAGTCTGAACCCTAAACCATGGGGTCATCCTGTTTCCAGGCAATTATAAGAGTGCATGACGAGGAAAGACACCAGTGGGCTGGAGTCAAGAGGGACGGGATGGAAGGAATCATTCACAGAGCCAGAGAGATTGTACAGTGGGGAGGGTGCTTGCCTCGCACGCCGATGGCCTGGGTTCGAGCCCCGGCATCCCATATGGCCCCCCCTGAGCACTGCCAGGAGTGATTCTTGAGTGCAGAGCCAGGAGTAATCCCTGAGCATCGCCGGGTGTGGCCCCCCAAATAAAACAAACAATCCCCCTCAAAAGTAATCAATCATGTCATCACAGGGCCCCCCTCCCCCCAATGACTGTAAGCGGAAAAGACATGACACTAAGCCTATCTCTGGCCAGCCTGTGCAGTAAATGAAATTTTCTGCACTGCTGGAAATGTAAATTGGCTCACCCCCTGGCCCCTTAGGAAAACCAGTCATTATATGCCCACATTTCTGGAGACCGGGTCAGCAAACTAAACGAAACCAAGCTCGACAGCGCCCACTAGGGGTCCTATTTGGAATAACAGCCAACGGAATCAGCGGTTGCCACCAAAGGCAGGGGGCAGAGTTGTGAAATGGTACGAGAAGGAACTACTGCCTGTGTGACAAGCGAATGAAACCCAGAAAGGAGAGGTGCCTCCTGCCCCTCCGAACTGTGCATGCTACATGGCTGCAGTTACTGATTTCCAGGGGTGCTGGGCCACTGCTCCAGGAGCCACCGCTGGCTCTGTGCTCAGGGGACCCCGATGGGGTGCCGGGGATTCGAACCAGGGGCATGGTGGCTGCAGCTTCATGCAAGGCAAGTGCCTTCCCTGCGGTGTCTCTGCCCCCTCCAGGGCTGCATTTAAACCAAGTTCAAACGCAGGCAACAAGAGTTCTGTCGCTTTGGTGTTACAAGTCCGTGAAATGGTTCGGGGGTGGGGGTGGGGGACAGGGAACAGAAGGGGCAAGAGAGACTCTGGCTTCTAGCTCCGGAGCTGGTGACATGGGCACGTCCTTTCTGCACACCTGTCAGAGTCACACAGAGGTCTCATGCTTGTGCTGGCGCGTTCACTGTAAGTATAAAAGTATAATCACTATGCTTTTTTTTTTTTTTTTGCTTTTTGGGTCACACCCATCGATGCTAAGGGGTTACTCCTGGCTCTGCGCTCAGGAATCACTCCTGGCGATGCTGGGGGGACCCTATGGGATGCGGGGGATTGAACCCAGGTCAGCCCCGTGCAAGGCAAACGCCCTCCCCTCTGTGCTATCGCTGCAGCCCCAACATTCACTATACTTCTACATGGAGCTTAGTATGTTAGAAGGAGCCAGCATTCAGGGCCTAGAGAGAGAGAGAGATGGGGCATTCTAGTTAGAAGAAAATGGGAACCCTATCTTGCACCGTTCACAAAAAAACATTTCCCTTTCCATGGGCTGAAGACTTAAAATAAAATTCAGGAAAATCTAGGTGGTGGTAAGTGCCGGGGTGCCGGTACTTTCTATGCTCCTCGTCTCACGGGCTCGTCAAGAGGAGAGGTGATGCACTGACTTAGGGAAAAGGCCCGGAAACTATGTCAAAAGTACCATGAGCGCGGGAGTGACAGCACAGCAGGTTAAGACTCTTGTCTTGCAGGCGGCCAACCCAGGTTTGATCCGTGGCACCCCCACATAATGCCCCGAACCCTGCAGGAGTGATTTCCTGAGAGCAGAGCCAGAAGTGAGTGAGCCCTGAGCACCATCTGGTGTGACCCCCAAACTAACAAAAAAAAACCCCTAAAGAAACAAAAGGACCATAAGTAAAGTAAAACCAAAATTAGAACACACACACACACACACACACACACACACACACACAGTGCAGATTTGGAGTACTTAAAAAGGAAGACATTAGCATGATGAGACCGCTAGGGAGATTAAAAACAACTGGAGGGAAAAAAAATAGGAAAATTTATGGAGAGACTGATCCACAGACACAAAATGGTCAAACTTGTTTACAGGGAGCAGTAAACACAATGGTACTATCCTTCTTCCCGGCAGATGAGGCAAGGGGTTTGCCCAGTCATGGCTGGCGGTGGGCACAGGCAGCCGACAACCTACTCATTAATCCAACTACAAGCATGTTCTCTCAGCTTACTGTGACGAGTGTCTCAAAATGGACCATAATGCTGAAGGTTCTTAGGACTGAAGAAAAACGCATTCCCGATGGAGACAGTGTTATTGCTCCTGCATCCCCCATGGGCTGTCGGATGACTGAGAGACCCACAGAGCATACCCAACTCCTAAATTTTGGGCCATGCCCAGTGGTGCTCAGAGGGAACTCCTAATTCTGTGGAGTGACCCTTAGCAGTTCAGGGACCAGTACGTAGGGGACTGAACTAGGGTCAGCTGCGGGGAGGGCAAGAGCTTTCACCTCTCTCCTATCTCTCTGGCCTCCCCCCCCATAAATTATTATAGCTTTACTTCACACATAATTCATGTTCCATGCCTTCATTTCAAATAGCACTGATCATGCTTTTACAATCAACATGTGACATGCATTCTTGACACAAGATGCCAAAAAGGTCAACTTTTTGTTTGTTTGTTTGTTTGTACTGTTTTTGGGCCATACCGGCAATGCTCAGGGCTTACACCTTACTCAGGGCTCTGCACTCAGGAATCATTCCTGGCGTTGCTCAGGGGACCATATGGGATGCTGGTGATTGAACTCGGGTCGGTCATGTGCAAGGCAAACGCCATACACATTATACATACACACTGTATCTCTCTGGTAACCTTAAGGACAACCATTCTTGAATCAGTATGGCTCTGAGCAAGTTTTAAGTTAATTTTAATTTGGAGATACTTCATTCGGATGAGGCAAGAATATTCAGAATTATCACTGTGTTAAGAAACACATTTGGAAAAGAATGGTGATTTTTTTTCCACCATCACACTCAAATGCTGTTATATACAGGGTTACATATGATAAACCATTAGAACAGAAGATATTACTAAGCATTTTAATCCAATCACATCAATTACAATAATTTATTATAGTTTATTTTCACCATTACCTAAGTAGTATTTACATCTGTGCAGAATATCCAGGTTCTTTCAGGTTTCCAATCTGGCATAAAAAAAAACACACTTGAAAAAAGTAAAAAAAAAAAAAAACACTTGAAAAAAGCAATATGTTGTTCAGTTTTGTTCAAATCTTTTCAAATGATTCTTTTTTTTTTTTTTGCTTTTTTTGGTCACACCCAGCGATGCACAGGGGTTACTCCTGGCTCATGCACTCAGGAATTACTCCTGGGGGTGCTCAGGGGACCATATGGGATGCTGGGAATCGAACCCGGGTCAGCCGAGTGCAAGGCAAACGCCCTACCCGCTGTGCTATCACTCCAGCCCCTCAAATGCTTCTTTAATGATTTATAACAGAAAATCCCCTGTGGAAGCGGATTTGAAGAGTGGCTGTACATGGTTGTTCTTTAAGTTAGGCCAAGGTTTTTGTATTTCTTTTTTTTTTTTTTTGTTTTTTGGGTCACACCCAGCGATGCTCAGGGGTTACTCCTGGCTTTGCACTCAGGAATTGCTCCTGGCAGTGCTTGGGGGACCATATGGGATGCCGGGGATCGAACCCAGGTCGGCCGCGTGCAAAGCAAACGCCCTACCCGCTGTGCTATCGCTCTGGCCCTGTATTTCTTTTTTAAGATCTTTCGGCCACACTTAGCTGTGCTCAGGGCTCACTCCTAGCTCTGTGCCAGGGTTCCCTCCTGGGGGTGCTCAAGGGACAATAGATGGTGTTGGGGACTGAACCTGGGCCACAGGGAGCGATGTAAGTGCCTTATCCACTGGACTGTCTGGCCCCAGCTTCGATGCCATATTTCTTGCATATTTCACCTTTTTTTATTTTTGGTTCTGCTTCTCTACACTTAACATATTAGCAATCCTTTGCAAAGTCAAAGGGCCCAAGTAAGTTTCAACAACTCTCTCACGCTGATCACTAGCAATGAATTCATATAAAATTACTGGAGGGAGTAGCGCCGATTCAAAGTTAATTCCATGAGTTGTTCTTTCCAGGATCTTGGCAGAGCTTTCCTAGCTGAATTCAACTTCCTTACTTTAAAAGCTTTCCTACTATGAATCCGAGATCTGTCGCTAGGTCAGCCGTGCATGTCATCAGGCGGGTCCATCTGTGGGCAAATCTTGTCTCCTGCCAGTTCCCAGGGCACTGCACTGGTGGCCGAGTCTTAAGGGTTCTTGCCTGGGAACAGATTCTACCAACAAGCTGTGAATGGACACAGAAACATTGGGGTTCTTCCTTTTGGGTCACACCTAGTGATGCTTAGGGCTCACTTCCGGCTCTGCCTTCAGGAAATATTCCTGGTTATGCTCGGGGGACCCTATGGGATGCTGGGGATTGAACCTGAGCTGGTTGCTTGCAAGGCAAGTGCCCTCCCCGCTGTGCTATTGCTCTGGCCCCAACATCAGGTTTCCAGGCCAAGCTGCTTACCCACCTTCTCTTTACTAACCGTGTTACGTTAGCTTCACTATCATAAGCCTGGCCTTCAGGAGCCTTTCTCATTAAAGCCTAAGAATGAGCAGTTTTTCCAATTTTTTCCCCAAACTCAAAACATATTACTCAAAAAAAAAAAAAAAGCAGCTCTAAAGCCAATGAAGTGTTCATTGATTCCGACTTTTCCCTCATAGGATCGCTACAGTGACAAGTGTGATGTCAGTTGATCAATATGTCTCCTGACCATGGAACATTCTGGTTGAACTGAATGGAAAGAGGCTCCATTCTTACAAGAATGTTACTTCGAGGCTTCATCTTGCTGTTGCTTTCTGGTTTCGCAGTGGACGGTGTAGCCAGTCTCTTCCCAGAGCCAGAAACTACCCGAGTGCGTGTGTGATTCTTGTTTGTACGACTCTTCTTCACTAGCAATGAGCTCGTTCTTTAACGAATAGCATGAAGTTGCAGGGGACTCAACTGAACTGTTGATAATGATGAAAGTAGCACAGTAGCACTGTAGCACTATTGTCCTGTTGTTCATCAATTTGCTCGAGTGGGACCAGTAACGTCTCCATTGTGAGACTTGATGTTACTGTTTTTGGCATATTGAATACGCCACAGGTAGCTTGCCAGGCTCTTTTGTGTGGGCAGGGTACTCTCGGTAGCTTGCCGGGCTCTCCGAGAGGGATGGAGGAATCGAACCCAGGTCGGCTGCATGCAAGGCAAATGCCCTACTTGCGGTGCTATCATTCCAGCCCCATGATGAAAGTAATATTACTCATTTTCCCTCCTTTTCTTTTCTTTTCTTTTCTTTTCTTTTCTTTTCTTTTCTTTTCTTTTCTTTTCTTTTCTTTTCTTTTTTCTTTTCTTTTTCTTTTTATTTTGCTTTTTGGGTCACACCTGGCGTTGCACCAGGGGTTCCTCCTGGCTCTGCACTCAGGAATTACTCCTGGCAGTGCTCGGGACCATATGGGATGCTGGGAATTGAACCCGCGTCAGCCGCATGCAAGGCAAACGCCCTACCCGCTGTGCTATCTCTCCAGCCCCTTCCCTCTTTTACTTGAGGGAGGGCTGGGCCATGCCCGATGGTGCTCAGAGGCAAGTCCTGGCTCTGCTCAGAAGTGACCCCTGGCAGTGCTTGGGGGATCATAGTTGGTACCAGGAGTGGTCAGGGGACCTTAGTTGTACACGAGAGATTGAAGTGGGGTTGGCAGGATGCAGGGCACATGCTTTCACCCCTGCACTATTCCCCTGGCCCCTAATTTTCACAAGTTAAATCTTCACTGAAAAGAATGTGTCTTGTCCTATTTGTGAGCTCTACGTGGATTGTTCTGGAAGAGGACTGCTTATGTTTGTTTTGCCTTTAAAAATGCAAGCAGATTGCTTCTTTGAAGATTTCTGATTTCCTTCTTTCCTGCCAGTTTTTTCTTTTGTGAGTGGCACTTTACTATTTTTGTTTCTGTGAAATTCTTGACTTCCACTCCTTTTCAATAATCTAGAGAGTAAAAAAAAATTAATAATGTTTTAAAGTGTACAACATAAGAACATGCTATTCTTTTTATTTTTTCTTTTTGGTTCACACCCAGCAATGCTCAGGGGTTACTCCTGGCTCTGCACTCAGGAATTACTCCTGGCAGTGCTGGGGGAACCATATGGGATGCCGGGGATCGAACCCGAGTTGGCCGTGTGCAAGGCAAACGCCCTACTCGCTGTGCTATTGCTCCGGCCCTAGCACCTAGCATTTATATCTTTTAATATCTTTTTATTTTTTTGCTTTTTTTGGTCACACCTGGCAATGCACAGGGGTTACTCCTGGCTCTGCACTCAGGAATTACTCCTGGCGGTGCTCAAGGGACCATATGGGATGCTGGGAATTGAACCCGGGTCGGCTGCGTGCAAGGCAAACGCCCTCCCTGCTGTGCTATTGCTCCAGCCCCAATATATCTTTTAATATATTAATAAAAATAAAACCATTCACAATTCTTCCAGCTAGTATCCATTCATTTGTCAACTTAAAAAAGTGTTGGTTTGAGAGAGAGAGACAGTGAGAGACAGAGAGACAGAGACATAGACAGAGACGGGACACAGAGATAAAGTGTCTGCCATAGAGGCAGGCTGCTGGGGTGTGGGTGGCGGGAGGGACACCCACATGGTCCAATCTCCTGGGCACCAGTACATGTGGCCACTAAGCACGGGAACTGGTTGTTGGCACGTGACGTGTGGTAAGTGGAGGGGCATTTCCGTATCAAGGAAGAACAAAGATATCTCATTCCTTCTTCCCTCCCCCCTTCCCCCCCACGTTTTGTTTTTTGGGACACATCTGGCAGAGCTCAGGGTTTACTCCTAGTTCTGTATCCAGGGATCGCTCCTTACAGGGCTTGTGGGGCAACACGGGATGCTGGGGATCAATCTGGCACTGGCCACGTGCAAAGCAAGTGCCTTTCCCCCGCTGTACGGCTGCTCTGTCTGGCCCCAATTGCTCATTTCTTATTTTGGATGCACGTTGAAATGACATTTGGCTGTACTGGGCTTACTAGAGTGTGCATTTTACCTTCTTCTTAGAGAGGGGCTGTCTCAGTGAGAGGAATCGGCCTTCACACGTGAGTCTCCTGGATTTTTGCCCTCATTCTGGAGCCACAGATTCAAACCCACAGACAGGAGAGAAAAATGGACATTTGCAGCGACTGGGAAACCACATTGATGGAAGAATTCGACAAGCTCTTACCGAAGGCCTTTTGCTGTTCAATCTTTCCCGCGTTCCGTAGCAGTGTCTCCGCGTCTCGTGTCGGCGGTGGCCCAAGCCCCAAGCCTTTGGGCTTAGGTGGCCTTTGCGTCCAAGACACACAAAGCGAGAGCAGTGGAGAAGCACTTCCCTGAGGGCTGAGTGGCCGCCAGGAGGGTGGTGAGGGCCACAGGACCCGCCGTGCCACGCCGCGTGACAAGAGGTGTCCACGTGTCTGTAAGAAACTGGCTGTTTCACGCTGTCCCTGAGCCGTTTCAAAGTGTCCCCGGCCCCATTCTTGTGACACTAGCTTACAGACCACACAGCACGCTCGGCAAGGTTTTCAGTGGCTACCAACCCGTGGCCAGTATCACAAAAACAGATTCTTAAGTTTGTGGACACATCGGCACCGTCAGCCCTCATTACATCTGCCTGGCCTGTCTATCAGTCTTTTGAATTTTTGTTTTTGGGCCACATCTGGCAGTGCTCAGAGGTCACTCCTGGTGGGGCTCGCGGTGACCATGTGGGATGCTGGGGATGGAACCCTGCTTGGTCGGATGCAAGGCAAGTGCCCTCCCTGCTGTATTATCACTCCAGCCCTCCCAGAGTCTTGAGAGGAGATATCCAGGGTGCGTCTGTTTGAAAAAGCCCCCTGAGTGAGGTCTAGTGTGTATCCGGAGAAACAGTACCAATCCCATCCCATTTTCTTCTAAACTCCTAGACCACGTTCAAATTGTAGTTTTCAAATTTTGCTTTCGCTCAGGGACTTTTATTTGGGGGTTCAAAGTCTTTAACAAGAGAACTTTAACTCAGAACCCAGACTAATTCAGACTGTAAGAGGTTGGAGTGATAGCATAGCGGGTAGTGTGTTAGTCTTGCACGCTGCTGACCTTGATTCGATTCCTCCGCCCCTCTTGGAGAGCCCGGCAAGATACTGAGAGTATCCCACCTGCCCGCATGGCAGAGCCTGGCAAGCTACTTGTGGCGTATTTGATATGCCAAAAACAGTAACAACAAGTCTCACAATGGAGACGTTACTGGTGCCCGCTCGAGCAAATCGATGAGCAACTGGATAACAGTGATACAGTGATACAGTAAGAGGGGTAATTGACTGTTTGATTCAACAGTGCTTAAGTAGACTCACCAGGAACACCAGATCTCAGACCCAGTTTAGATTAACGTCACAAACCGCTTGAGAAGCATCTGGATCATATGTTTACACAAAGCATTCTATTAAATCACGCTGGAGAAGGAACTCCGTGAGCTTCAGGCGTGAGCTACACTTATTCTTGGAAGCAAAAATGGAGGGTACCTTTAAGAATCATACAGAGCATTATTTTTGTAATTTTATTTTTTTTTGAGGGGAGCACACCTGGCAGTACTCAAGGCTCTGTTTTCTCTGATTTAAATAGCGTGGATCATTTCGCACAGAAATGAACCGACCAAGAAATAGCTAGCTCATTTGAGGAAATGGACACAACCCGAATCTTCTGGAAAGGTGGGCCGCGGGTGACTTACTTCTCGCAGTCCGTTTTATGTTGACCCTTTTTCTCTTTTTCCAGGTGCCTTAAGTTTCTCTCCGTCACCAGGTCCTCTCTGGGAACCAGTGGGATCCCCATGGAGGCGGCAAATCTTGCTGCGCCATGGTCAGTCAGGAAGCAATGAGATGTCTGCGGCCGGGGGAAAGAGGAGGCAAGCTTAGGTTTTCTTGATTCATTTATCTATTTTTGAGCTGAAGCACCGTGACATATCGTTATAAAGCTGCTCATCATTGGGTTTAAGCCACACAGTGTTCCAACAAGGGTCCCTTCACCAGTGTACATTTCCCACCACCAACATCCCCAGTTCCCGCCCCCCCCATGCCTGCTTGTATGACAGATTCTCTCTCTCTCTCTCTCTCTCCCGGCCTCCCCCTCTCTTCCCACCCCTCTCTCTCTCTCTCTTTTTGAACATTGTAGTTTGCAATACAGCAATACAGGCACTGAAAGGTTATCATGTATACCCCTTTGCCTCCTTTTAGCACTCAGTTCTTGTCCAGAGTGATCATTATCATTTCCACCTATTATTGTCATAGTGGTCCCTTCTCTGGCCTAATTGCCCTTTGCCCCCCACGTACTGTTGCAAGCTTCCAACCATGGACCAGTTCTCCCTGCCCCTGATTTTTCTGTCCCTGCTTATTAGTTTCATACTGTATCACGGTATCACTGTCATCCTGTTGCTCATTGATTTGCTCAAGCCGGCACCAGTAACGTCTCCATTGTGAGACTTGTTGTAACTTGTTGTTAGTGTTTTCAGCATCTCGAATATGCTATGGTTAGCTTGCCAGGCTCTGCCGTGCAGGAGGGATACTCTCGGTAGCTTGCTGGGCTCTCTGAGAGGGACTGAGGAATCGAACCCGGATCGGCCGCGTGCAAGG
Organism: Sorex araneus; assembly: GCF_027595985.1. Classification (NCBI taxonomy): domain Eukaryota; kingdom Metazoa; phylum Chordata; class Mammalia; order Eulipotyphla; family Soricidae; genus Sorex; species Sorex araneus. The sequence goes on along the minus strand of NC_073307.1, from coordinate 160,742,797 downwards.
GAAACGCCCTACCTGCTGTGCTATCGCTCCATCCCACAAATGAGTGCTGTCATTCTATGTTTTTAAAAAAATATTTTTTTGCCACACCCAGTGCCACACCTAGGGCTCACTCCTAGCTCTGTGCTTAGGGATCACCCTTGGTGGCATTCAGGAAACCTTAGGATGTGCCAGGAATCAAACCTGGATTGGCTGCGTGCAAGGCAGCACCCTATTCACAGAATGTTCTATATCTCCAGCCGCAAACATGATTTTTTTTTAAATTTTAAACCAAAAACCTTTTTTTTCCCCTGTTTTTTTTTTCTTTATTTATTTTTAATTAGTGAATCACCCTGAGGGTACAGTTACAGATTTACTCATTTTTGTGCTCATGTTTCCCTCATACAAAGTTTGAGAACCCATCCCTTCACCAGTGCCCATTCTCCACCACCAGTAAACCCAGCATCCCTCCCACCCTCCCCAGTCCCGTCTCCCCCCCACCCCACCCTGCCACTGTGGCAGGGTATTCCCTTTTGTTTTCTCTCTCTAATTAGGTGTTGTGGTTTGCAATAAAGGTGTTGAGTGGCCACTGTGTTCAGTCTCTAGTCTACATTCAGCCCGCATCACCCTTCCCCTGCATGGCCTCTGAGAGCATTATACTTGGTGATCCCTGTTGTTGTTTTTGGCCATCCTCTGCAGTGCTCAGGTATTACTCCTGGCTCTGTGCTCAGGTTCATTCCTGACAGTGCTCAGGGGACCATTTATGGTACAAATCTGGGTTGGTCATATGCAAAGCAAGTAATCTTACCTGCTATTCTATCTCTCTGGCCCTAAAAAAGTGAAACTGTTTTGTTTTTGCTTTGGGGCCATACCCAGCGATGCTCAGGGATTACCCCTATCTCTGTGCTCAGGAATCACTCCTGGTTGGGACTTAGGGGACCATATACATGCCAGGGATTGAACCTAGGTCGGGTGCGTGCTCAGGGCTACTCCTGAGATGCTGGGGATGGATACTGGAGTTGGTCACATGCAAGGTCAATGTCTTAACTCCTGTACTATCTCTCAGTCCCTCGCAAGTCATATTAGACCATCAGGAGAGTAAAAAAATCCCAATTTGAGAAAAATAACACTTCTATTCTGTTGCATGATTCCTGGCAGTCAGACCCCCCCCATTTTTTTCTTTTTTTTTGTCACCAGGGTAGGGCGGTGACAATTCTCCAGGACAGGTGTGCTTCTGTGACTCTTACCTTCTCCATCACCAGCCGGGCCAGTTTGATGGGGTTTGCGATGCAGCGGACGGCGGACACGGCTCCCGCCGACAGGTCTTTCCCGTCCATGATGCTCGCATCCATTTCAACCTCACCAATTGTGTTCAACACAGAGCCACAACCTGCAGCCCGAAGCAAAGGTTAGGAGCAAGCATTTAGAAATGACCGCTTTTCTCATCTGCTAGTCTATGATAAGAATACATATATATTTTTGGGGGAGTGGGGGGTGTTTCACACCTGGCTGTGCTCAGGGCTTACTCCTGGCTCTGTGCTCAGGGATTATTCTTGGCAGGCTTAGGGGGGGGGGACCAAATGCAGTACACAGCCAGGTATAAGGCAAGTACTCTATCAACTATAGTATCTCTCCAGCCCCTTTGAAAGAATAAGAATACAAATTGGTTGGGTACCCCATACCTATTATATATGTAATTATATATATATATCTACATATATATATAAATTTTTTTTGAGGGAGGAGGGTTGTGGGGACGAAAATTTGGGGCCACATCCAGCAGTGCCCAGGGTCTATCTTTGGCTCTGTACTCAGCAGTGAGCAGTGACTCCCTGATGGTGCTCTGGGGATCATGTGGTTCTGGGAACCAAACCGGAATGGCCACATGCAAGGGAAGTGCCTTAGAAGAGATAGCTTCCTGCACTATCTCTCTGGCCCCTTAAAAGTTTATTTTTCAGGGGGCTGGAGCAATAGCACAGAGGGTAGGGCGTTTGCTTGTATGTGGCCAACCCGGGTTCGATCCCCAGCATCCCATACTGTCCCTCGAGCACCGCCAGGAGTAATTCCTGAGTGCAGAGCCAGGAGTAACCCCTGTGCATCGCCGGGTGTGACCCCAAAAGCAATAAATCAATCAATAAATAACTTTTCCCCAAAAATTAAAAAAAATTTTATTGCTTTCAAAGTCTTTTCTGACCTGACATGGGACTTACTCTCCCAGCTTCATGTTCTTGACACACTGATGGAAGTTTTAGGCTCTCCTAATCCTAAGTACCATGAGTGCTCATGGCCCAGGGCTTTGCACGTGCTGTTTGCTTTATCTTTCTCCAAATCTCTGCCTCTCTGTGTTACTACTCTCATTTCTTTGTGCCTCTGTTTGCACATTATGTAAGATGGTAAAGGAATGCAAGAATATTTGAAGGGCCCTCTATTTGTCCAGCATCTACCAATGGGAAATGAGGATATCTGATATCTAATAAGACATGATGATGGGCATGGAGAGAGCTCAAGTGTGAGAGCTTTTCTTTGACATACTTGAGCCCCTGAGTTTGATCCTTGACCTTGGATGGCTCCAAGCATCACTGGGCTTGAGAACCAAGTCATCACTGTGGGATTCATTGTTTCTAGAACGTTCCCTGTACCAAGTTCTGCTTTCTTAGATGGCCCTTATTTAAAACAACAACAACAACAAACTAGTAGGCACCCAAAGAAACAGGAAAATATGGCTCTTAATGAGGAGAAAAAGAAGTAAATGAAAATAAATCTAGAAATTAAATGACAGGATTTGTAGATGAGAGTGTTAAAGCAAATGTTGTAATTACATCCTGTATCTCCTGGAATTTGGAAAAATATAGACAAGGACTTAAAAGGAACTTAGGGATAAAAAATAATCCTGAAATACAAAAAACACTTAGGCTTAGGGGGCTTGTGGTGGGAGGGAAACAGGGGACATTGATGGTGGGAAATTACACTGGGGAAGAGTTGGGTGATGGAACATCGTATGAACAACTTTGTTATTGTGGGAAAAAAAGACATTTATATGGAATTAATCACCAGGATTAGACAACGAAGCAGAAAATATTAGTGAACTGGAGGAAGTCACGCTAAGTCAAGTGAATCAGGAAGAAAGAAGTGGGACTGGAGCGATAGTATAGTGAGTAGGGTGCTTGCCTTGCATGTGGCCGACCTGGGTTCGATCCTGGTATTCCATATGGTCCCCCGAGCACTTCCAGGAGTAATTTGTGAATGCAGAGGCAGAAGTAACCCCTGAGCATTGAGGGTATGCCTTCTCCCAATAAACAAAATAAAAACCAAACCATGAAGAAAAGAAAAAAAGAAAAATGCCAGATGTCTCGCACATATTCCTTTATATAAGGGGATAAAGAGATGAATTAAACAATCCCTGATGGAAATGAATCCTCAGATGTGATGAACAGATCTGGGAATGTGGAGGCTGGTGGAGGCAGTGGGTGGGCAGGGGAGGGGAGGTGGGGAAGTGTCCATGGAGGGGGCTTCAAACTGGGGGAGGGGATTGGTGTTGTGGCCGTGCTTGTATAAAGCAATAATTTCAAACTGCTGTAAATCATGACACTCAACAAAAACAAAACAGGAGAACGGACAGAACTCAAAGTATAGACGAATCCACAATTACCATAAACAGTAGAAACAGCAATTTAAGATGCAAAAGATCTAAACATCATCGACCAACTCAGAGATTTATAAAACTTTCCCATCTTATAATAGCAGAGAAGACTCTCTTTTTAAGTACAAATGGGATATTTACTAAGAAAGACCACATCCTGGGACAGAACCGAATCTCGCACAGATGAAAAGAGTGGAAATCGCACACAGTATAGCCTCTCATGGTAATAATTAAAAAATCAGTAAGATACTTTTTGAAAACCCACAGATATTGGGCAATCAAGTGTTGTACTGCTAAATAACCCGAGGAAGCGAGCAAGCATTTCTACATAGGGAAATACTGAACATATCTTGTCGACTTGTTTTGGCCACCCCATCACTGCTTGATCAGGTTCTGGGAGCCACCACAAGCTGATTCTCAGCTGGTGGTATGGTGCCATAACCCAGGGCCAAGAGCTTCAGTATCCTTTGATACCGTCTATCCCATTTTTGCTTCTCTGTACCACAGATAAGAGCAGAGTTACATGATCCAGATCAACAGGATGGGGACTGGAGCCATAGCACAGTGGGGAGGGCATTTGCCTTGCACGTGGCTGACCCGGGTTTGATCCCTGGCATCCCCTATGGTCCCCTGGGCACCGCCAGGAGTAATTCCTGAGTGCAAGGTCAGGAGTTAAACCCTGTGCATCACTGGGTGTGATCCACAGGGTTTGATCCAAACTGGGTTTGGTTTTTGGATCACACTGGGTGTGATCCAAAAAGCAAAAAAAAATCGATCAATCAATCAAACAAAACTAGATCAACAGGACAGATCAGAGAACCTACATACAAATTAGTCAACTGATCTTAGGCGAAAGGGCTCTGATCTGGAGATTTTCATTTTGGTCTTGTACTCACAGCTAAGAGACTTCTTGGCGTTTCTGAAGCAGCAAGAGCAATGCAGCAGCTTTGTTTTACGACTCGGTATTCTGACCTCAGCCCCAGGAACAGCTTCAGAGCCATTGAGGCAAAACCGATGGTTTGTTATTCCTGACAAATCCTTTCAACTTCAACTCAGTTAGTTAATAAGGAGATTTTTGGAAATTCTCTAAAGATGGTGGCAGAGGGGGGGGGTGCTGGTTTTTTTGGGAACCAAGCTGGATTAGAACTTTCAGTCCCACCTGATTTGGGGGGACGAGAGAGGCACTGGAGGTTAACTCAACTGTGCTCAAAGTAATGGAAACTTCCAGAGGATGGGGGGGGGGGCGCGCGGGGTGGAGCTCTTTCTGGTGGTGAACCATATGCTACCCACTGTTCAGGGTCCTGGAACCCGGGGGGAAGAAATATCTTTGTTCCGGATCTCACCCCACTTCTCTCCTCATCTGACTGCTGGCTGCTACCCTTTAAAAGCCTTTCTAAGTAAATTGGCAATCTAATCAGTTCTTTGGTTTTTTTTAGTTCTGTGAATCACATGAGCAAGCTAACAGACCGCAAGGAGGAGAGGGCAGGATGCTCTGACAGGCCGGGCGGGAGCAGAAGCACAGGGGACAGTCTGGATGGGAGAAGCGGAATCTCTGATTAGGGTCAGAATCAAGTTGGACACTGGATGTCCAGGCCTTGCGTGGTGGGATGGAAAAACCCACCACTATAGAACTGGGTAACTGGGTGGAGATGCTTTGAAGAAAGGCAATAATAACTACATTTGATGAGCTTCAAGCAATCTTAGGGGTAAATATATCTATATCTATATCTATATATGTAAAGGCAGAATCTCCTGCCCCCACACCAGGCTGTCTTCACCAGGGCCCCCTTGGGGGGGTGGGTTGTTTCCCTCCCTATCCTGAGCAGAACCCCAGAACCGAAAACCTCCAGAACGCAGCCACAGCCATGCTCAAGGGCACTCTCCACATGCTTGGACGAGCCTCATGCATGAAGGACCGGCAGAGGAACCCAGGCATGTGGGACCTGTGGCTGAGATCTCCAAGCCTGCTCGGATTGGGACTGGGCCTCCTCCACCCAGATCCCCAGTTTTCCAGTAGCTTGGCAGTCATACCTACAAACTGCCCTTGGTGCCATATAATCTCATCAATGGCCAAGATCCAGAGACTATAAAATAGACTACAAAACAAAAGAAAACAAAACAGAGACAATAAGACAAAGGAAGAGAGTGATGCAGAAACTCACACAACAGAGCTTGACAAGCTACCCGTGGCGTATTTGATATGCCAAAAACAATAACAATAATGGGCCTCATTCCCCTGACCCTGAATGCGACAGGGATGAATGGAGATGTTACTGGTGCTCACTCGAGCAAATCGATGAGCAACAGGATGACAGTGATACAGTGATACATTGATATATATATAAAAGCACACAAGGCTCAACCTTTAACAACATATTAGTGATCTCTTATAGAATATCTTAATGGCCCCTATTGAAATAGTACAATCTTCACACTCTTTTCTCTAAGGATACTTTTATGTAGCATTTTCAGCAGTTTTTCATAACAAAAAATACAAAATATATTATTTTGGTTCTACTTTAGGATGGGGATTGGGGTTTGGGATGGAAATATTCAAAATATGGTGGTGAGAAGGTGTATAATGGTAGTGGGATTGGTGTTTTGAATATTAAATGTAATCAAATATTATGAACTATCTTATAAAATAATTTTTTTTTTTTAAAAAGAGAGGTGACATAAAGGAGCAAAAGGAATTTAAGCTAATTGTGCTCCAGGGAGCTTAAGCTGTCTTGGAGTAGCCAAAACCGGAAGCAGGAGACAACACAGAACGGCTGAACTCAGAAGAGGTTGTGTTTGTTCGCTTGCTTGTGTCGGGCCCCTCACTGGCAAGTGTTGACCAACTGGGGCTGTTGGTTCAGCATAAGAGCCTGAGGATGTGATGCTGCTTCACATACAGCAGTGCTGGGGGGCCTCTAGGGCCACACCCCTGCATGGTCCCGGGAATCAAACCGGGGTCCGGTGCCTGCTAAGCGTAAGGTAACCGCCATCCCATCTCCTGGCTCCATAGAAGGGATTTTGTTTAAACGGCTAGAAGAGAAAAAGGGCAGGAAGGTTTGTGGAGCAGGGGAGGTGTCTCATAAGGGGTCCAGAGAAAGGAGGAAACACGTTCCCTTTGATATTTTTAAAAAAATGTTTAAAAAAGTTTAAACATTTTTTTTTATTTTTTGCTTTTCGGGTCACACCCAACGATGCACAGGGGTTACTTCTGGCTCTGCACTCAGGAATTACTCCTGGTGGTGCTGGGGGACCATATGGGATGCTGGGAATCGAACCCAGGTTGGCCGTGTGCAAGGCAAATGCCCTACCCGCTGTGCTATCACTCCAGCCCCTTTGATATCTTTTTTAACTGAGGGGACAAGTGGGCACTTGTCCTGGGGTTTAAAGCAGGCAGGCTCTGACACAGTGGGCAGGAAGCTTGGACGGTCACCTTCTGGTCATCTAGGCCTGTCCTGGGCCCATCCTTGGGACAGTTCATCTTCACATACTGCTAATAATTCCTTTCTTTGGGGTCTTTCTGTTCTAACCTTCCCTACCACCCCCACCCTTCCTACTCCCCCACTGGCCCTGTGTCATTAGCACAGGAAACTGATTAAGAAAATGACTCTAGATGCACACTTTATACCCTTTGCTAAAAGGAACTCAAAACAGATCTCAGACCTACGTGTGAAATATAGTCTCTTAGAAGATAAATGTGGAGAAAATGTGGATAACCTTGGGTTCGGCTTCTGAGATACAGTACTAAAGGCATAAAGCAAGCAAGAAAAAAAATATTGTGAAACTGAATTTCATTGAACAAACAAAAAAGCTGCCTATGAAAGACATTTTACCATTCTATTTTACTTCAAAAATTTCTTTGTTTGGTTTTTGGGTCATACCTGGTGGTGCTCAGGCCTTACTCTTGGCTCTGCACTCAGGGATCACTCCTGGAGGTTCTCAGGGACCATATGGGACACCAGGGATTGAACCCGGGTCGGCCGCAGGCACAGCAAGTGCTCTACCCACGGTATTATCACCCTGGACCCTATGAAAGACATTTAAAGAGAATGAAAAGATAATCCCACAGACTGGGAGAAAAGTATTTGTAAAAATCATACCAGTAGTGGACCGTTATCCAAAACATAACAAGGACTTCTAAAACTCAACCATAAGAAAACAACCTGCGTCACAGATTCAATAGAACCTGAAAACAGGAGATCTAAGTGGCAACCACAGAAACTTTGCAATGTGCCTGTCAAGTTGAGTGGAGTGAGGGCTGGGATGCGGAGGGGATCTGGGAACACTGGTGGAAGGAAGTTAACATTGGTGGAGGGATTGGTGTAGAGTTATTGTAGGCCTAAAACGCAGCTATCAGTATCTTTGTAAATCATGGCTCTTTAAGAAAAAAAGAGAGAGAAAAAGAAAGGAAGGAAGAAAGAGAGAAAGAAAGAAAGAAAGAAAGAAAGAAAGAAAGAAAGAAAGAAAGAAGAAAGGAAAACAACCTGTATCAAAGGTACCTCACCAGAGACAACAGATAGTGAATAATCTGTTCTAGCATGATTGTTTAGAACATACTAGCACTAAATAATGACAATCAAACATTTAAAAAATAGCATCTACAACAGCATGAAAATATGGAAATAGGTAAAAATCTAGCAATATCTTTATGGGATATGTATGCTTAGCATGATAGAGTCAGTTATTTTTTCTCTTTTTGTCTGGGGGCCATACTCAGCAGTGCTCAGGATTTATTCATGGCTCTGTGCTCAGGGGCCACTCCTGGAAGGCTCAGGGGACCATATGGATGTCGGCCCGCCATGTGCAAGGCAAATGACCTATCCTTTGTCCCATCGCTCTAGCCCGAGAGTCAGTTATTTTTGACAAAGGTGGAAGGACAATCCAAAGGAGGGAAGATGACCTCTGTGATAACAAAGGCTTGAACAAGTATGCAAAATGGAGCCTGCACACGTCTCTCGCCACATGTAAAAAGAACTTATTAAAATGTATTGTAGGGGGCCAGAACAACTGTACAGTGGTGTAGGGCACTTGCCTTGCATATGGCTGACCCAGATTGGATTCCTGATATTCCATATGGTCCGAGCACTGCCAGGACTCATTCCTAAGTGCAGAGCCAAGAAAACTAGAAACTTTTAGACAACACCAGAGAAAAATTCTGTGACCCTGGGTTAGGCATACTTTCCTTTTTTTTTCCACCATTGGTGCCAAAATGGTGCCAGGCACTGATAGTGTTTGCAGACTATGTAGTATCAGGGATTGAAGCCAGGCCTCTCACAGGCAAAGTATATTCTGTTTCAAAAAAAAAATTTCTTTTTTGGCAAACATTTCTTAAGAAAAATGATGCTAAAAGCATGACTCAGTAGAAAAATTGATAAATTTGACTTGTTTTTTTTCAATGTTTTTATTATTTATTTATTTATTTATTTAGCTTTTTGGGTCACGCCCAGTGATGCACAGAGGTTACTCCTGGTTCATGCACTCAAGAATTACTCCTGACGGTGCTTGGGGGGCCATATGGGATGCTGGGAATCGAACCCGGGTCCAATTTGTGCAAGGCAAACGCCCTACCCGCTATGCTATTACTCCAGCCCTAAATTTGACTTTTGCAAAGTAAAAAACTTGGTTTTTTGATAGATACTGTTAAGAGAAACACAAGCCAGATGTGGAGAAAATGTCTGCAAAACACGTTTCTGATAAGGAACTAGATGGAGATGGCATAGAGAACTCTGAAAACTAGAAGAAAAACAAATCCAGTAGAGAAACTGACAAAAAATAAGACTGAAAGATGTTAAGCTCCATTTGCCGTGAAAGACCTACAAATGAGATTTTACCACACACCTCATCTAATGGTTTATATTAAAAAAATACGAATCGCGGTAGAGACACCAAGCTGATGGATGAAATGAGCTGGTGCACGAGTCTCTGAGCTGAAAACTGGGGTGCCTTCGGGGGATGGTGGGCCAAACCCCTGCCCTGCCAAAGCCCCCAGAGTCACACCTAGACCCCACAGCCTCTGGCATATAAACAATCCAACTTCATGACTAATCTCTGCAGAGACGCCAAGCCAATAAAACTCCCAGGTACACTGGTTTCTGGACTGAAAATCTGGGGCCCCTGGGGCTGGGTGTGTCATGCATCATCCCAGTTCTACAGATCCGCCAAACTCCACAGAATAGACAGTCCCAGAGGAAAACAGCAAATCAGATGGGAAAGGAGCACAGAAGCCTAACGAAACAAAAACGCTTACACAGAAGGCTTAACTAGCAACACACAGCCCAGTAAATCCTCAATGACTTTAATAAACCCATCGTGTGAGATAAAAAATTTTTGCAAACTTTCATTTATTGAACTATGTTTTAGTAATACCATTCGCCATTTTGTGTAACAAGCAACAGAAAATATTTTGTGTCTGCTAAGGGGGCAGGCCTGGGGGAGGGTGGGGGTGGGAAGCTGGGGATATGGTGGGGGGAAGGTCACACTGGCAGTGGGATTGGTGTTGGAATCCTGAATGCCTGGAACAACTGTATTACGAACAATTTTGTAAACCACCGTGTTTAAATCAAGTTAGAAAAAACAATACTGACAACTGCTTTCTCTTCAAGCCCATGTTCTTCCCTGAGCATGTACCTCACTTGTTATCTCAGTTTAACTAGCTTTTCCCACTCTGGTGAGGCCAACTTCTTTCTTGAACATGTACTTCCACTCTATCTTTCTTTCCCCTCATATCTAAATAAGTCTCAAAATTTTTTTTTTTGCCAAAAAGAAAAGAAAAAAGAGAAAGGAAAAAAAAAAACCCAAAACTGACACTACCAGCTGCTGGTAGAGATGAATAGTACCCAGAATCTTCACACATGGTTTGTAAGAGTGGAAAATAAAGAGTTGCTTTGGAAACAGTTTGGCAGCTTTGAATAAAGCTAAACAGACACTTGTCACATGACCAGCAACCCCGCAGCTAAGTATTTACCCTGAAAGAAAAACTGTTCACACAGAAACTTGTATGCGGATTTTTACAGCAGCTGGTTATCATTGTAATGGCCTCAAACTAAACACTGTCACTAGCTGGCAAAGGAAGATAAAATGTTACTGATACATACAATGTTGAGTTGAATACAACTCAACAATAAAAAGAGGGACGTGTGTGAACAAGGCCAGTGCATTTTGCTAAAATCTGCAGAATGTCCTGATCCTGTGCCAGGCTGTCTTCACCGGGGGTGGGTTGAGTTTCCCTCCCTGCCCCAAGAAGAACCCTGGCAGCTGAAAACCTCCAGAACCCAACCACTCCACACGCTCGGATGAGCCTCACCCAAGTGGGAACCGGCAGAAAAATCCAGGTATGTGGGACCCGTGACTGAGAGCTCCAAGCCCGCTCAGATCAGGACTGGGCCTCCTCCCCACACCCAGCTCCTCAGTTTTCCAGTAGCTCAGCAGTCACACCCACAAACTGCCCCCGGTACCATGTAATCTCATCAGCGGCCAAGATCCAGTGACCATAAACTAAAGCTCCTGGAAGAGAGTGACACAGAATTTCCTGGAGCATGCAGCCACAAATGCGGTCACGCAACCTCTTATACTCTAGCCCACTTAGGTACCAAAAGTAGCATACATTTGTTTGGTTTTAACATACTTGCTTGTATTCTCTTGTATATGGGCTTAAATGGCTCCAGAATGAAATACAACAACCTTCACACACTTCCTTCTTATGTGGTGGGAAGGTGCTCGGTGGTGGGATTGGTGTTTTAATATTTTCTGCAATGAACTATTGTGAACTACTTTATGAAAATAAAATATATAAAAATTAAAAAAAAATAATCTAGAATCTATGTTTCTGGACCACACTTGGTGGTACTCAGGGGCTTACTTTAGGGATCACCCCTAGAGTGGTTGGGGGACCATATGTGGTTCAAGGGATCAAACCAGGGCCGTTGGTATACAAGGTAAGCGCCTTATCCCCCAAATTATCTCTCCGATCCATTAAGGTTACATTTTGCCTGTTTCCAGCTCCATTCTCTGGAAAACAAAACCAAAAGGACATGATTTGTTGCAGGAGACAGGAATAAATGTGTGGACCCAAAGGGGTATAGGAACATTCTTGAGGATTAGAATAGTTTTACATTTTGATTACGGTAGTGGCTACAAGATCACTAGTATTTGTCACATTCATCAGACTATGCACTAAAACTAGAGAATTTTACTCTACAGAAAAACCTACAAATATTGTATGGCATTAGGCAAGTGGATTTCAAAACTGGTTACATTTTACAATCTCCTAGGAATCTTCAAAACAAATAGACAACAATTCCCAGACTCTGCCACAGACATTTCCTATTAGATATTACATTAGAAGAGAGAACAGCGCCTGAGTAAGCTTCCTGGTGTCTCTCTCTGAAGACTCACTGAGCCTTAGAATAAACCTTAGGATAAAATGCTGTGTAAACGCTGGATTGTTACTTGGTTGTCTATTGGAGTCAGATTTTATTTATACACATACTTATTTATTGGTTTTTAGGCCATACCTGGCGATGCTCAGGGCTGACTCCTGGCTCTGCACTCAGGAATCACTCCTGGAGGTGCCTGAGGGACCATATGAGGTGCCGGGGATTGAACCCAGTTAGGCCACAGGTAAGGGGAGCATCCTAAGTCAGATTTTTAAGGACTAGTATTCAATTCTTAAAGTTCTATTTTTCAATAGTGTTAGATTGAATAAACGACTTAAGAAACTTGCTAAACAGACACTTGTCACATGACCAACAACCCCCCCCCCCCAACAACTAAGGATTTACCTTAAAAGAAAAACTGTTCACACAGAAACTTGCATGCAAATATTTACAACAATTGGTTATCCTGGTAATGGCTTCAAACTAAACATTGTCATGAGCTGGTAAAGGGATAAAATGTGAACCAAACCTTTAATGTAAAGTGAAACCAATAGTGTGATGTGAAATAAGTGTAGACACAGGCATTGTTCTGACACTGAGGCTCAGCGGCCAGAATGGCCGAGTACTGACTCTTCTTCAGTAACTCCCTGGAGTCAATTTTAAGTATTTTTTCCTTTTAGGTTTTGGGGTCACCCCATCTGGCTCTGCTCAGGACTCCTGGCTCTGTGTTCAGGGATCACTCCCGGGGACACTTGGGTGACTGATATGGTGTTGGGATCAGCCCCAGGCCAGCTGTGCCTGTCTCCTTGGCCCCAGGATGAGTTTTTTTTTTAAAATAAGATCTCAAATAGTTATTCTAAGGGATTAGAACAGAATGGCTACTGGGGACACTGTTTTGCTTATACTGACCTCAGGTGGGGAAGGCAACTGGAAAACAGGAAAAGGTGGATGGAATAATAGTATGTCAAGTCCCACCTTTTCTCTCCCAAAGTTTTGACTTCCGTTTCAGCTCTCTCTCTCTCCTCCCTTCCACGTGATGGACAGTAGACACCAGGCATATTAGTTTTGCTTTGTTTCTTGGTGATGCTTAGGGCTCAGGGGACCATCTGCGGTGCAGGAGATCGAACCCAGGTTGGCAGAGGGCAATTCCCTATACTACTGCTCCAGCCCCCTGCCTCCCCTGGCCCCGCCCCAGGGCATCAGGCATATTAGAAGGTGCACTCCACTAATCCAAATGACAAAGTTCCTGTGGGTGTAGGTTGTGGGGGACCAGGGAAACTTCTCCTAAAAAAATAAAAAAAAAAAGGTCCGATGTGAATTGCAGGGAGTTGTTAGTGAATAGGGCCCTGGCCACAAACGGGCACATAGTTTAATGAGACCCCTGTTCAAACAGCAGCTGCTCCCCCTGCTGGTAAAAGTTGGTTCGCTTCTAGAAAATTCGATAACCAATGGACCATAAAAAGGCAGCAGCTTACACCTCATGGTATGACTAGGCTGACCTACTGCCCAAGAATCAAAGAGTGTAGAAGGGAGACAAGGTGACAGTACAAATAAGAGGCAACAACAGTCCGTGATGCATCAGTCTTGAAGAGTTCCTGAAACAAACAAACAAAACGTCTCCCTGACAATGGGAGTTCCAAGAAGAATTTACAGCTGAGTCAGCGTAGAGAAAACGAAGGTCTTCCAGCAAATCACTTTCTAGTCTACCAAGAAACCAGCATAATTATACCTAACTCCCAGGAATAGAGCTGAAAGGAGTCCGCTGCAAATTTCTTAGCCTGCTGCCTGGCACACAACAGACACTGGAAAAAAGAAACCCAACACAGAAGAATTCGCCACCTCTCTGTGTGAAAGCCTGGAAAATGCAAAGCCATGCGGAGTTTGTGTAGCCCCAGATCAATGGAGCTTGGTTACCCGCAGGGCAGGGGGAACGTTCCAGGAGAAATCAAGGAGAAATCTTTAGCAGTGATAGGAATGCCTGAAATCTTGGTTGCAGTTTGGTCACACAGATGTGTAGACATTTTTCAAAACCGACAATAGGTCTAGTTTATGGCATGTGACTTCATTCCACATTCACCAGCGAAACAAAAACAAAACCCAAATTAGATAGAATTAAAAAAAAAAAAACCCAAACAAACCTTCTTGGTAAATGAATCCTCAAAAGCAGGTTAAAGAGGGCAAAGGGATGGATTTAAGAATTCTTACAGCATCTTGGACAATAAGGGAAAATGGAAAGATGCAATAAATCTCTTCAAAAACTTTTTTCTTTTTTGGGGGGGAACAGAAAGTCATGCAAAATCAAGGGTGCTCAGGAGTTATTCCTGGCTCTGTGCTCAAAGGTCACTCCTTGGCCTTGTTTTGACCTGTTTTGCGCTGACATGCTCACAGGCGAGGCAAGACAAGCACCTTAACCCCTGTTCTATCTCTCTGCTCCAAATCTCATATATATATTTAAAATATTTCATATGTATTTCATATATATGGCCCATACATATGAAATTTGGGCCAGGTTGGACAAATATTATATATATATATATATATATATAAAACATATATATCTCCACCTGTCCATGCTTGGGGGCTCTTCTTGGCTCAGAGCATCTGGAGCCATTAAGTACCGAGGGGTCAACCTGGGGCACGGCTGTGCAAAGATACCCTCCGGCTATCTCTCAGACCCTCCCCCCCAAATCTTATCTTTTCTCTTTTATTTTTTTTTGCTTTTTGGGTCACACCCGGCAATGCACAGGGGTCACTCCTGGCTCTGCACTCAGGAATTACTCCTGGCGGTGTCCAGGAGACCATATGGGATGCTGGGAATCGAACCCGGGTCAGCTGCATGCAAGGCAAACGCCCTACCCACTGTGCTATCGCTCCAGCCCCATTATCTTTTCTCTTTTAAGGCCACACTCCGCAACACTCACGGGCTACTCCTAAATCAGTACTCTGGGGGTCACTCCCTGCAGTGTCCAGGGGACCCTGGAGCGCTGGGGATCGAACCCCAGGTTGCTCTCGTGCAAAGCACACTGCCCATCTGTTAAGTCATCTCGTTGGTGGCTTAGATTTATGCTTTTTTGGCTCACACCCGGCGATGCTCAGGGGTTACTCCTGGCTCTGCACTCAGGAATGACTCCTGGTGGTGCTCGGGGGACCATATGGGATGCTGGGGATCGAACCCGGTCTGCCTCGTGCAAGGCACTCCCCGCTACTGTGCTATCGCTCCAGCCCCTATTTATGTTGGGTGGGGGGCACGGGCAGGGTCCGACTCATTCCCTGGCTGCCGCACGGCGCATTCACCTGCGTTGAACTCGGGGTCGTTCTCCAGGACCACCACGGCCCCTTCCACGGCGTCCACGGCGCTCCCGCCGTTCTTGAGGATGCAGTAGCCCGTGGTGGCGGCTCTCTACCA